>NW_027590519.1:0-283000 GCF_964213995.1 Mustelus asterias
CTGACACTTGTCTGCGTTAAATTCCATTTGCCATTTTTCAGCCCATTTTTCTAGTTGGTCCCTCTGCAAGCTTTGAAAACCTTCCTGACTGTCCACTACACCTCCAATCTTTGTATCATCAGCAAATTTGCTGATCCAATTTACAACATTATCATCCAGATCATTGATATAGATGACAAACAACAATGGACCCAACACCGATCCCTGCGGCACACCACTAGTCACAGGCCTCCACTCAGAGAAGCAATCCTCCACAACCACTCTCTGGCTTCTTCCATTGAGCCAGTGTCTAATCCAATTTACTACCTCCCCATGTATACCCAGCGACTGAACCTTCCTAACTAACCTCCCATGAGGGACCTAGTCAAAGGCATTGCTGAAATCCAGGTAGACAACATCTACCGCCTTCCCTTCATCCATTTTCCTGGTAACGTCCTCGAAAAACTCTAATAGATTGGTCAAACATGACCTACCATGCACAAAGCCATGTTGACTCTCCCTAATATGTCCCTGTCTATGCAAATTATTTGTAGATCCTATCCCTTATCACACCTTCCAATAACTTGCCCACCACCGACGTCAAACTTACTGGCCTATAATTTCCCGGATTTCTTTTGGAACCTTTTTTAAACAACGGAACAACATGAGCCACCCTCCAATCATCCGGCACCTCCCCCGTGAATACTGACATTTTAAATATATCTGTCAGAGCCCCTACATGTTCAACACGAGCTTCCCTCAAGGTCAGTGGGAATACCCTGTCCGGTCCTGGGGATTTATCCACTCTGATTTGCCTCAAGACAGCAAGCACCTCCTCCCCTTTAATCTGTAAAGGTTCCATGACCTCCCTACCTGTTTTCCCTATTTCCGTAGACTCCATGCCCGTTTCCTCAGTAAATACGGATGCCAAAAAAAACATTTAGTATCTCCCCCATCTCTTTTGGTTCCATACACAGTCTACCACTCTGGTCTTCAAGAGGACCAATTTTGTCCCTCACTATCCTTTTGCTCCTAACATATAGAAGCTCTTTGGATTTTCCTTCACTCTGTCTGCCAAAGCAACCTCATGTCTTCGTTTAGCCCTCCTGATTTCCCTCTTAAGTAGCTTCTTGCCCTTTTTATACTCCTCGAGCATCTGATCTGTTCCTTGCTGCCTGTACATTTCATACAACTCTCTCTTCCTCTTAATCAGTGTTACAATCTCCCTCGAGAACCAAGGTTCCTTATTCCGATTTACTTTGCCTTTAATCCTGACAGGAACATACAAACTTTGCACTCTCAAAATTTCTCCTTTGAAGGCCTCCCACTTTCCATTTACATCCTTACCAGAGAACAGCCTGTGCCAATCCACACTTCCCAGATCCCTTCTCATGTCATCAAATTTGGCCTTTTTCCAGTTCAGAACTTCAACCCGAGGACCAGATCTACCCTTATCCATGATCAGGTTGAAACTAATGGCATTATGATCACTGGATCCAAAGTGTTCCCTCACACTCACATCCATGACCTGCCCTAACTCATTTCCCAATAGGAGATCCAATATCGCATCCTCTCTAGTTGGCACCTCTATATACTGATGTAGAAAATTCTCCTGAACACATTTTACAAACTCTACCCCGTCTAAACCTTTAACAGTATGCGAGTCCCAATCTATATGTGGAAAATTAAAATCCCCTACTATCACAACTTTGTGTTTCTTGCAGTTGTCAGCTATCTCTCCGCTGATTTGCTCCTCCAATTCTCGCTGACTATTGGGTAGTCTATAATACAAACCCATTAATGTGGTCATACCTTTCCTGTTTCTCAGCTCCACCCAGAGGGCCTCTGTAGACAAGCTCCCTAATCTATCCTGCCTGAGTACCGCTGTAACATTTTCCCTGACCAACAATGCCACCCCCCCACCTTTTATCCCTCTGCCTCTATTCCGCCTGAAACATTGGAACCCTGGAACATTGAGCTGCCAGTCCTGCCCCTCCTGTAGCCAAGTTTCACTAATGGCTATAATGTCATATTTCCACGTGTCTATCCACGCCTTCAGCTCATCTGCCTCCCCCACAATACTCCTGGCATTGAAATAGACACACCTCAAAAGGTTATTTCCACCACACTCTACCCTTCCATTTGTGATTTTGCTTGAACTAACCTGTCTTTTTAGCCCTGCTCCACTATCTGCTCTGGCACTCTGGTTCCCATCCCCCTGCAAATCTAGTTTAAACGCTCCCCAATAACACTAGCAAATCTCCCTGCAAGTATATTGGTTCCCTTGTAGTTTAGGTGTAACCCGTCTCTCTTGTACAGGTCCCACCTGCCCCAGAAGAGGTCCCAATGATCCAAGAATTGGAAACCCTGCCCCCTGCACCAGTTCTTCAGCCACGTGTTCATCCGCCCAAGCATCCTACTCCTGCCCTCACTGGCATGTGGCTCAGGTAGCAATCCTGAGATTACTACCCTCGGGGTCCTGCTTTTTAACTTCCTTCCACGCTCTTTGTCCTCACCCTTCAGGACCTCCTCACTCTTCCTTCCCACGTCATTTGTACCGACGTGTACCACGACACCTGGCTGATCACCTTCCCACTTTAGAACGCTGTGCACGCGATCGGAGACATCCCTGACCTTGGCACCCGGGAGGTAACAAACCATGCGGGAGTCTCTGTCCCGACCACAGAACCTCCTGTCCGTACCTCTGACCATCGAGTCCCCTATCACTACTGCTCTCCTCTTCTTCATCCCACCCTTTTGCGCTGTAGAACCAGACTCAGTATCAGAGTTCCAGCTGTCGCAGCTTGTCCCAGGTAAAGCATCTCCCACAACAGTATCCAATTCAGTATACCTGTTGTGGAGGGGTCTGGCCACAGGGGAACCCTGCTCTGTCTGTCCTTTCACATTTCCATTTCCTCTCCTTACAGTAACCCAATTTCCTGTGCTCTGCTGCTTAGGTGTAACTACCTCCCTAAAGCTACTGTCTATAAACTCCTCATTCTCCCGAGTTAGATGGAGGTCATCAAGCTCCTTCTCCAGTTCCCGAACACGCTTTGCTCGCAGCTGCAGCTGGATGCATCTTTTGCAGGTGTTGTCGTCAGGGACACCGGAGGTCTCCCTGATCTCCCACATCCTGCAGGAGGAGCATTCCAACATCTTGCCTGGCATTTTTTTTAACTCTGGGGAAAAACAGGAATAAACTTTCTGAAAATGAAAAAACCTCCTCTCGATTTTGCCTGTTCTGGCCGAAGCCCGTTTTGAGCCAAAACCCTTCAGCTCTCACTCTGCCCCCTGCTCAGTCCGCTGCCCGCTAACGACGCTGCCCGCTCAAAAGTGCGGCCTATTTTTAAACCCTCCAAAACCTTCCCTGGCTGCTGCTGGGCCTACTTCCTGTTTTGAAAAAACCCTCTGAGTTTTTTCACAAATTTAACTGAAAAATAAATAAATATAATGCACAAAACAAGCTCCCTCACCCTCAACCTGCTCCTGTGGAACAATGAGCTCCCTCAGACTGTCACTCAGTCACCCCTCTCTCACCCCACCACCCTGTGTTACTGACTGTATCTGTACTGATGTTAATCCAGCTCCCTCACACTGTCACTCAGTAACCCCTCTCCCCCAGCACCCTGTGTTACTGACTGTACCTGTACTGATGTTAATCCAGCTCCCTCACACTGTCACTCAGTAACCTCTCTCCCCCAGCACCCTGTGTTACTGACTGTATCTCTACTAATAGTTTAACGGCTGCGGAAAGGCACTTCGAGGGGGATCTGCACACTGAGGTAATATGGGCTGAGGTTAGAAATAGGAAAGGAGCGGTCACATTGTTAGGAGTTTACTATAGGCCCCCAAATAGTAATAGAGATGTGGAGGAAGAAATTGCTAAGCAGATTATGGATATGTGTAGGGGTCACAGGGTAGTTGTCATGGGGGACTTTAACTTTCCAAATATTGATTGGAACCTTTGTAGGTCAAATAGTTCGGATGGGGCAGTTTTTGTGCAGTGTGTGCAGGAGGATATGTGGATAGGCCGACAAGATGTGAGGCCACATTGGATTTGGTACTGGGAAATGAACCGGGCCAAGTGTCAGATTTGGTTGTGGGAGAGCACTTTGGAGATAGTGACCACAATTCGGTGTCTTTTGTTATTGCAATGGAGAGGGATAGGGCCGTACGGCAGGGCAAGGTTTACAATTGGGGGAGAGGTAATTATGATGCGATTAGGCAAGAATTAGGGGGCTTAAGTTGGGAACAGAAACTGTCAGGGAAAGGAACTAATGAAAAGTGGAACTTTTTCAAGGAACAAATACTGGATGTCCTTGATAGGTATGTCCCTGTCAGGCAGGGAGGAAATGGCCGAGTGAGGGAACCATGGTTCACGAAAGAGGTGGACTGTCTTGTGAAAAGGAAGAGGGAAGCTTATGTAGGGATGAGGAAACAAGGTTCAGATGGCTCGATTGAGGGTTACAAGTTATCAAGGAATGAGCTGAAAAAGGGGCTTAGGAGAGCTAGGAGGGGACACGAGAAGTCCTTGGCGGGTCGGATCATGGAAAACCCCAAGGCTTTTTACTCTTATGTGAGGAATAAAAGAATGACCAGGGTGAGGTTAGGGCCGGTCAAGGACAGTAGTGGGAACTTGTGTATGGAGTCAGTAGAGATAGGCGAGGTGATGAATGAATACTTTTCTTCAGTGTTCACCAAGGAGAGGGGCCATGTTTTTGAGGAAGAGAAGGTGTTACAGGCTAATAGGCTGGAGGAAATAGATGTTCAGAGGGAGGATGTCCTGGCAGTTTTGAATAAACTGAAGGTCGATAAGTCCCCTGGGCCTGATGAAATGTATCATAGGATTCTTTGGGAGGCAAGGGATGAGATTGCAGAGCCTTTGGCTTTGATCTTTGGGTCCTTGCTGTCCACGGGGATGGTGCAAGAGGACTGGAGAATGGCGAATGTTGTTCGTCTGTTTCAGAAAGGGATTAGAATTGACCCTGGTAATTATAGACCGGTTAGTCTTACTTCGGTGGTTGGTAAATTGATGGAAAATGTCCTTAGAGATGGGATTTACGACCATTTCGAAAGATGCGGATTAATCCGGGATAGTCAGCACGGATTCGTGAAGGGCAAGTCGTGCCTCACAAATTTGATAGAATTTTTTGAGGAGGTAACTAAGTGTGTTGATGAAGGTAGGGCAGTTGATGTCATATACATGGATTTTAGTAAGGCATTTGATAAGGTTCCCCATGGTCGGCTTATGATGAAAGTGAGGAGGTGTGGGATAGAGGGAAAGTTGGCCGATTGGATAGGTAACTGGCTGTCTGATCGAAGACAGAGGGTGGTGGTCGATGGAAAATTTTCGGATTGGAGGCAGGTTGTTAGCGGAGTGCCGCATGGATCAGTGCTTGGTCCTCTACTCTTTGTGATTTTTATTAATGACTTAGAGGAGGGGGCTGAAGGGTGGATCAGTAAATTTGCTGATGACACCAAGATTGGTGGAGTAGTGGATGAGGTGGAGGGCCGTTGTAGGCTGCAAAGGGACATAGATAGGATGCAAAGCTGGGCTCAAAAATGGCAAATGGAGTTTAACCCTGATAAATGTGAGGTGATTCATTTTGGTAGGACTAATTTAAATGTGGATTACAGGGTCAAAGGTAGGGTTCTGAAGACTGTGGAGGAACAGATAGATCTTGGGGTTCATATCCACAGATCTGGGATTATTTGGGAAATGAGGCGGGGGGGGGGGGGGGTGTGTGATAAAATGATATGCATTAAAAAGTTACTGCTGGTGTTCAGTGAGTGGAACTAATGTTATTCACCTTGAGTTCTCTATAAATGTACCTCTTCTGTTCTGTACAGTCAGTTGGAGAAACGGATTTCGAAATGTTTTTCAATTAGATTGTATAAGATCTCCACATGCATTTTCACAAATTCCCTCAATAAATCCCCAGCTGAATTTAACAAGGCAGTCCCCACCAATTGAATTCTGGTTTTCACTCTGCGTGCGATGTCAGCACCTCCGGGAATGTCACCCCGCTTGGTTCACGCTGACACACAGACTCACTGTTACTGGGAGATATTGCAAAGTGTTGTTGTGTTGGATCGGGTCATCTCACTGTCCCAATACTGCAAACAATCACAATATGGAACGGGTTCTCATTTCTACACAGGACAATTATTCCCCATTTGGCATTGATTGCAACCAGTTGGTCAATCTGATTTACTTTACTGGGACACTCTTCACATACAACAGAAAATGTCTGCAATTAATTCATTCTAATTCCCAAGTGTCTGAACTGTATTTAGGAAAGATCTGAAGGAGTATTTCACAAACTATAACAACAAATTAACAGAAGACCGTTATTATGAAAGCACGTGTGGAAAATATCAATATCAGTGAGGCTGCCCTGGGATGACTTCATGGACAGTGATGGAAACGTGTTTGATACAGAAGATACACGTCCCTTTTATCAGCCTGTTTGAATTGGCAGTGCAGCAAGACCATACACTTTACCCAGTGCTGTCCCTATCCTTGGAAATGTTCAATGGAAGCACAATTTACAGTAACCCAATGGCAAATACAGAAACATGGTTCAGAATGGGGTTCGACACAGAGTAAACACCCTTTGCAGTGAACTATTCAATGGGACACTGCAGAGTGAGCTTTGCTCTGTCTGCAGTCCCGTGTGTAACTGTTCTGGGAGGGTTTCAGAGGGCAGTATCAAGAGGAGATTTATCTGTGTTGAACTTTGCTTCACCCATATCTGGGATTTTGTTCTGGCAATATACAGGGAGAGCAGAACTATATGTATCTCTGTGTCCACCTGCGCTGGGGAGGGGGTGGGAATGGGGGAGGGGATGGGGAGGGGAGGGGAGGAAGGGGAGGGAGAGGGAGAGGGGAAGGGGGGAGGGGAAGGGGAGAGGGGGAGGGGAAGGGGGGAGGGGAAGGGGGAGGGGAGAGGGGAAGGGGGAGAGGAAGCGGGAGGGGAAGGGGTGAGGGGGAGGGGAAGGGGGAAGGGGGAGGGTAAGGGGAGAGGGGAAGGGGAAGGGGAAGGGGGAGGGGAAGGGGGAGGGGGAGGGGAAGGGGAGAGGGGAGAGGGGAAGGAGGAGGGAAGGGGAGAGGGGAAGGGGTGAGGGGAAGGGGGAGAGGGAATGGGGGGAGGGGAAGGGGGGAGGGGGAGGGGAAGGGGAGGGGAGGGGAAGGGGGAGTGGAAGGGGAGAGGGGAAGAGGGAGGGGAATGGGGAGGGGAAGGGGAGAGGGGAAGGGGGAAGGGGAAGGGGGAGGGGGAAGGGGAGAGGGGAGGGGAAGGGGAGAGGGGAGAGGGGAAGGGGGAGAGGGGAAGGGGGAGGGGAAGGGGGAGGGGAAGGGGTAGGGGGAGGGGGGAGGGGAAGGGCCAATGGGGGAGGGGAGGGGCCAATGGGGAAGGGGAGGGGCCAATGGGGGAGGGAGGTAATTTGATTTGATTTATTATTGTCACATGTATTAGTATACAGTGAAAAGTATTGTTTCTTGCGGGTTATACAGACAAAGCATACCGTTCATAGAGAAGGAAAGGGGAGGGTGCAGAATGTAGTGTTACAGTCATAGTTCGGGAGCTGAGAAAAATCAACTGAATGTAAGGTCGGTCCATTCATGGCGGCCGTGAAGAAGCTGTTCTTGAGACGGTTGGTGCATAATTTCAGACTTCTATATCTTTCCCCTAATGGAAGAAGGTGGCAGGAGTGACACCATGATCAGACAGGGGATGTGGCTCGCCCATTGCACTTGGGGTGTGCTGATGCCTGCGAGAATGATTTGCCTCTGCTAGGGTAGAGCAAGCGATCAGGGTAGCCAATCAGATTAATCTGAGGCCTTACCGGATGCAATGTTTCAACGCCATCTTGGCCTTTTGGCCAGGATGAAGCCCAGATCAAGTCCGGGTGGTGTTGCAATGCCTCATCCTGTCAGCGTCCATCTTGTTTGATCAAGACAAGATGGGATGGAGATTCTTGTCTTGCCAGCTTGAATCTGGTTTGTCCCTCGTGTGGGGACTCTGATTGGACTTCATACATTTTTTATTCTGAATAAAGAATCAAAAGGTACAAACAATGTGGAAGAGAGAATGTGCGGGGTCCTTGATTATGCCGGCTGCTTTTCCGAGGCAGCAGGAAGTGTAGACAGAGTCAATGGATGGGAGGCTGGTTTGCATGATGGACTGAGCTTTAGAACATAGAAAGCCACAGCACAAACAGGCCCTTCGGCCCACAAGTTGCGCCGATCACGTCCCCACCTCGAGGCCTATCTATAGCCCTCAATCCCATTAAATCCCATGTACTCATCCAGAAGTATCTTAAAAGACCCCAACGAGTTTGCCTCCACCACCACCGACGTCAGCCGATTCCACTCACCCACCACCCTCTGAGTGAAAAACTTACCCCTGACATCTCCTCTGTACCTACCCCCCAGCACCTTAAACCTGTGTCCTCTCGTAGCAACCATTTCAGCCCTTGGAAATAGCCTCTGAGAGTCTACCCTATCCAGACCTCTCAACATCTTGTAAACCTCTATCAGGTCACCTCTCATCCTTCGTCTCTCCAGGGAGAAGAGACCAAGCTCCCTCAACCTATCCTCATAAGGCATGCCCCCCAATCCAGGCAACATCCTTGTAAATCTCCTCTGCACCCTTTCAATGGCTTCAACATCTTTCCTGTAATGAGGTGACCAGAACTGCGCGCAGTACTCCAAGTGGGGTCTAACCAGGGTCCTATAAAGCTGCAGCATTATCTCCCGACTCCTAAACTCAATCCCTCGATTAATGAAGGCCAGTACGCCGTACGCCTTCTTGACCGCATCCTCCACCTGCGAGGCCGATTTAAGAGTCCTATGGACCCGGACCCCAAGGTCCTTCTGATCCTCTACACTGCTAAGAATGGTACCCTTCATATTATACTGCTGCTTCATCCCATTGGATCTGCCAAAATGGATCACCACACACTTATCCGGGTTGAAGTCCATCTGCCCCTTCTCCGCCCAGTCTTGCATTCTATCTATGTCTCACTGCAACTTCTGACATCCCTCCAAACTATCCACAACACCACCTACCTTGGTGTCGTCAGCAAACTTACCAACCCATCCCTCCACTTCCTCATCCAGGTCATTTATGAAAATGACAAACAGCAAGGGTCCCAGAACAGATCCCTGGGGCACTGCACTGGTCACTGACCTCCATGCAGAGAAAGACCCCTCCACAGCCACTCTCTGCCTTCTGCAGGCAAGCCAGTTCTGGATCCACAAGGCAACAGCCCCTTGGATCCCATGCCCTCTCACTTTCTCAAGAAGTCTTGCATGGGGGACCTTATCGAACGCCTTGCTGAAGTCCATATAGACCACATCCACCGCTCTTCCTTCGTCAATGTGTTTGGTCACATTTTCAAAGAACTCAACCAGGCTTGTAAGGCACGACCTGCCCTTGACAAAGCCGTGCTGACTACTTTTGATCATTCTAAACTTCTCTAGATGATCATAAATCCTGTCTCTCAGGATCCTCTCCATCAACTTACCAACCACTGAGGTTAGACTCACCGGTCGGTAATTTCCCGGGCTGTCCCTGTTCCCTTTCTTGAATATAGGGACCACATCTGCAATCCTCCAATCCTCCGGAACCTCTCCCGTCTCCATCGACGATGCAAAGATCATCGCCAAAGGCTCCGCAATCTCCTCCCTCGCCTCCCACAGTAACCTGGGGTACATCCCATCCGGTCCCGGCGACTTACCAACCTTGATGCCATTCAATAGTTCCAACACATCCTCTTTCTTTATGTCCACATGCTCGATCCTTTCTGTCCACCGCAAACCAGCAGTACAACCACCCAGATCCCTTTCCACCGTGAATACCGAGGTAAAGTATTCATTAAGCAGCTCCGCCATTTCTAACGGTTCCGCACAAACTTTTCCCCCTTCACCTTTTAAGGGTCCTATGCCTTCACATCTCATCCTTTTACTCTTGACATATTTGTAGAAAGCCTTGGGATTCTCCTTAATCTTACCCGCCAAGGCCTTCTCATGACCCCTTCTCGCTCTCCTAATTTCCTTCTGAAGCTCCTTCCTACATCCCGGATACTCCTCTAAATCCTTAACACCTCCTAGTTCTCTGAACCTTCTGTACGCCTCTATTTTCTTATTCACCAGGTTCATCACAACCTTCGTGCACCACGGTTCCCGTACCCTACTTTGTACACGACCCTTTGTAGTTTCTTCCAGTCTTGGACAGAGCAGGAGACAGACCAAGCTGTGATACAACCAGAAAGAATGCTTTCTTGGTGCATCTGTAAAAATTGTGTGAGTCGTAGCAAACAACACTATTCAGCGGGCAGCGTTGTAGCGGGCAGCGGAGTGAGCAGGGAGCAGAGTGAGAGCTGAAGGGCTTTGGCTGAACGGGCTTCGGCCAGAACAGGCAAAATCGAGAGGAGGTTTTTTTCCCCAGAAAGTTTATTCTTGTTTTTCCCCAGAGTAAAAAGAAATGCCAGGCAAGATGTTGGAATGCTCCTCCTGCAGGATGTGGGAGATCAGGGAGACCTCCGGTGTCCCTGACGACAACACTTGCAAAAGATGGATCCAGCTGCAGCTGCTAGCAAAGCGTGTTAGGAAACTGGAGCAGGAGCTTGATGACCTCCATCTAATTCGGGAGAATGAGGAGTTTATAGACAGTAGCTTTAGGGAGGTAGTTACACCTAAGCAGCAGAGCACAGGAAATTAGGTTACTGTAAGGAGAGGAAATGGCAGTGTGAAAGGACAGACAGAGCAGGGTTCCCCTGTGGCCATACCCCTCCACAAGAGGTATACTGAATTGGATACTGTTGTGGGAGATGCTTTACCTGGGACAAGCTGCGACAGCCGGAACTCTGATACTGAGTCTGGTTCGACAGCGCAAAAGGGTGGGATGAAGAAGAGGAGAGCAGTAGTGATAGGGGACTCAATGGTCAGAGGTACGGACAGGAGGTTCTGTGGTCGGGACAGAGACTCCCGCATGGTTTGTTACCTCCCAGGTGCCACGGTCAGGGATGTCTCTGATCGCGTGCACAGCGTTCTAAAGTGGGAAGGTGAGAGCCAGGTTCAATTCCCGGCTTGGCTCACTGCCTGTGCAAAGTTTGTACATTCTCCCCGTTTCTGCATGGGTTTTCTCCGGGTGCTCCGGATTCCACCCACAGTCTGAAAGTGCGGCTTCGGTTGATTGGCCGTGAAAAATTGACAACTTAATAAAATATAATAAACCGCACACCCACCCCCCCCACACACCCCCCCCCACACATCCCCTCCCCCGCGCCCCCCCTCCCCCGCGCCCCCCCTCCCCCGCGACCCCCCTCCTCCGCACGCTCCCTCCCCCTCCCCACACCTCCCCCGCACCCCCTCACCCGCACACCCCCTCTCCCGCACAACCCCTCCCCTGCACCCCCCCTCCCCCGCGCACCCCCTCCCCCGCGCCCCCCCTCCCCCGCGCCCCCCTCCCCCGCACACCCCCTCCCCCGCACCACGCCACCCCTGCACCCCCCCTCCCCCGCACCACCCCTCCCCCGCACACCTCCTCCCGCGCACACCCCCTCCCCCTCCCCACACCTCCCCCGCACCCCCCTCACCCGCACACCCCCTCTCCCGCACAACCCCTCCCCCGCACCACCCCTCCCCCTCCCCACACCTCCCCCACACCCCCCTCCCCCGCACACCCCCTCCCCCGCACACCGCCTCCCCCGCACGGCCCCTCCCCCGCGACCACCCTCCCCGCACACCCCCACCCCCGCAAACCCCCTGCCCCGCTCCCCCTCCCCCGCACAGCCCCTCCCCACGCCCCCCTCCCCCGCACGCCCCTTCCCCCGCACGGCCCCTCCCCCGCGACCACCCTCCCCTGCACACCCCCACCCCCGCGCGCCCCTTCCCCCGCACGCCCCCTCCCCGCAAACCCCCTGCCCCGCTCCCCCTCCCCCACACGCCCCCTTCCCCGCACAGCCCCTCCCCGCGCCCCCCCTCCCCCGCGACCCCCTTCCCCGCACGCCCCCTCCCCCGCACGCCCCCTCCCCCGCACGCCCCCTCCCCCGCACACACCGTCCCCCGCTCACCCCCTCTCCCGCACACACCCTCCCCCGCGCTCCCCCGCGCTCCCCCGCGCGCCCCCTCCGCCGCACGCCCCCTCTTCCTCACACACCCTCTTCCGCACGCCCCCTCCCCCGCGCGCCCCCTCCCCCGCACGCCCCTTCCCCCGCACGGCCCCTCCCCCGCGACCACCCTCCCCCGCACACCCCCACCCCCGCTCCCCCTCCCCCACACGCCCCCTCCCCCGCACAGCCCCTCCCCGCGCCCCCCTCCCCCGCACGCCCCCTCCCCCGCACGCCCCGTCCCCCGCGCGCCTCCTCCCTCGAGAGCCCCCTCACCCGCACCCCCCTCCCCAGCACAGCCCCCTCCCCCGCACCCCAATCCCCCGCACACCCCCTCCCCCGCGCGCCCCCTCCCCCGCACCCCCATCCCTCGCACCCCCCGTCCCCCGCACGCCCCCTCCCCCGTACGCCCCCTCCCCCGCGCGCCCCCTCCCCCGCGACCCCCTTCCCCTTACGCCCCCTCCCCCGCGCGCCCCCTCCCCCGCACACCCCCTCCCCCGCACCACCCCACCCCCGCACCCCCCCTCCCCCGCACCACCCCACCCCCGCACCCCCCCTCCCCCGTGCCCCCCTCCCCCGCACACCCCCTCCCCCGTGCCCCACTCCCCCGCACACCCCCTCCCCCGCACCACCCCTCCCCCGCACACCCCCTCCCCCGCACCACCCCTCCCCCGCACACCCCCTCCCCCGCACACCCCCTCCCCCGCACCACCGCGCCCCCACCCCGCACACCCCCACCCCCGCGCGCTCCTTCCCCCGCACGCCCCCTCCCCCGCAAGCACCCTGCCCCGCTCCCCCTCCCCCGCACAGCCCCTCCCCGCACCCCCCCTCCCCCGCACGCCCCCACCCCCGCGCGCCCCTTCCCCCGCACGCCCCCTCCCCCGCACGCCCCCTCCCCCGCACGCCCCCTCCCCCGCGCGCCCCGTCCCCCGCGCGCCCCCTCCCCCGCGCGCCCCCTCCCCCGCGCGCCCCCTCCCCCGCGCGCCCCCTCCCCCGCGCTCCCCCTCCCCCGCGCGCCCCCTCCCCCGCGCGCCCCCTCCCCCGCGCCCCCCCTCCCCCGCGCCCCCCCTCCCCCGCGCTACCCCCCGCGCCCCCCTCCCCCGCACGCCCCCTCCCCCGCAAACCCCTCCCCCGCGCGCCCCCTCCCCAGCGCGCCCCCTCCCCCGCAAACCCCTCCCCCGCGCGCCCCCTCCCCCGCGCGCCCCCTCCCCCGCGCCCCCCCTCCCCCGCGCTACCCCCCGCGCCCCCCTCCCCCGCAAACCCCTCCCCCGCGCGCCCCCTCCCGCACAGGCCCCCTCCCCCGCGCCCCCCCTCCCCCGCACGCCCCCTCCCCCGCGCCCCCCCTCCCCCTCACGCCCCCTCCCCCGCACGCCCCCTCCCCCGCGCCCCCCCTCCCCCGCACGCCCCCTCCCCCGCGCCCCCCCTCCCCCACGCGCCCCCTCCCCCGCGCCCCCCCTCCCCCGCGCTACCCCCCGCGCCCCCCTCCCCCACACGCCCCCTCTCCCGCAAACCCCTCCCCCGCGCTACCCCGCGCGCCCCCTCCCCCACACGCCCCCTCCCCCGCACGCCCCCTCCCCCGCGCCCCCCCTCCCCCGCACGCCCCCTCCCCCGCGCCCCCCCTCCCCCGCACGCCCTCTCCCCCACACAACCCCTCTCCCGCACGCCCACACCCCCACACGCCCCCTCCCCCGCACACCCCCTCCCCCGCGCTCCCCCCCGCGCCCCCTCCCCCCCACGCACCCCCTCCCCCGCACGCCCCCTCCCCCACACGCCCCCTCCCCCCCCACGACCCCTCCCCCGCACACCCCCTCCCCCGCGCTCCCCCGCGCGCCCCCTCCCCCCCACGCACCCTCCCCCACACACCTCCTCTCCCGCACGCCCCCTCCCCCGCACGCCCCCTCCCCCGCACGCCCCCTCCCCCGCGCCCCCCCACACAACCCCTCCCCCACAAACCCCCTCCCCTGCACACACCCTTCCCTTCACGCCCCCTCTCCCGCACGCCCCCTCCCCCGCACGCCCCCTCCCCCTCACGCCCCCTCCCCCACACACCTCCTCTCCCGCACGCCCCCTCCCCCGCACGCCCCCTCCCCCACACGCCCCCTCCCCCACACACCCCCTCTCCCGCACGCCCCATCCCCCACACGCCCCCTCCCCCGCACACCCCCTCCCCCGCGCTCCCCCGCGCGCCCCCTGCCCCCCACGCACCCCCTCCCCCGCGCGCCCCCTCCCCCCCACGCCCCCTCCCCTGCACGCCCCCTCTTCCGCACACCCTCTCTTCCGCCCACCCCCTCTTCCGCACGCCCCCTCCCCCACACAACCCCTCCCCCACAAACCCCCTCCCCCGCACGCCCCCTCCCCCGCACGCCCCCTCTTCCGCACACCCCCTCCCCCCCACCCCCTTCCCAGCACGCCCCCTCCCCCGCACGCCCCCTCTTCCGCACACCCCCTGTTCCGCACACCCCCTCGCCCGCTCACCCCCTCCCCCGCACACCCCCTCCCCCGCACACCCCCTCCCCCGCGCACCCCCTCCCCCGCACACCCCCTCCCCCGCACACCCCGTCCCCTGCACACCCCCACCCCCACGCGCCCCCGCCCCCCCACACACCCCCTCCCCCACAAACCCCCTCCCCCGCACGCCCCCTCCCCCGCACGCCCCCTCTTCCGCACGCCCCCTCCCCCGCACCACCTCCCCCGCACGCCCTCTCCCCCGCACACCCCCTCCCCCGCTCACCCCCTCCCACGCACACCCCCTCCCCCGCACACCCCCTCCCCCGCACACCCCCTCCCCCGCACGCCCCCTCCCCCGCACGCCCCCTCCCCCGCGCGCCACCTCCCCCGCGCGCCCCCTCCCCCGCACGCCCCCTCTCCCGCGCGCCCCCTCCCCCGCTCACCCCCTCCCACAGCGCTTCAGTTTCCTCCCACAGTCCGAAAGACGTGCTGGTTAGGGTGCATTGGCCGTGCTAAATTCTCCCTCAGTGTAACCCAAACAGGCATCGGAGTGCGGAGACTAGGGGATTTTCACAGTAACTTCATTGCAGTGTTAATATCAGCCTCCTTTTGACACTACACATCACACAAACCAGCTTCCCATCCATTGACTCTGTCTACACTGCCCGCTGCCTCGGCAAAGCAGACACCATAATTAAGGACCCCACGCACCCCGGACATTCTCTCTTCCACCTTCTTCCGTCGGGAAAAGGACAAAGTCTGAGGTCACGTACCAACCGACTCAAGAACAGCTTCTTCCCTGCTGCTGCTGTCAGACTTTTGAATGGACCTACCTCGCATTAAGTTGATCTTTCTCTCCACCCGAGCTATGACTGTAACACTACATTCTGCATCCTCTCCTTTCTTTCTCTCTGAACGGTATGCTTTGTCTGCAAAGCGTGCAAGAAACAATATTTTTCACTGAATACTAATACATGTGACAATAATAAATCAAATCAATCCACTTCATTGTTTGACCTGTGATAAAGTGACCTATTGGAGACATTCACAAAGAATGGTCTTCTGTTTAAAATTCTGCTCCTTTGCATTTACATGATTCAAAATAATAAAATATCAAATTATAAACATTCCCTCTGTGGTGAGGGTCAGGAGAAGGTGCTGTAAAGACATGGAGTTAAGTTATAAATGTTATTTGATAAATTACATATAAATAGCACGATTTGTACCCAGTGGGAGCTGTGCTGCTCAGTCCTGAGACATTTCAGATCCCGTATCTGTGAAAGTTAGTCACAGAGTCATCGAGGTTTACAGCATGGAAACAGGCCCTTCGACCCAACCTACCACTCTTTTTTTAACCACTAAGCTAGTCCCAATTGTCCGCATTTGGCCCATATCCCTCTGTACCCATCTTACCCATGTAACTGTCTAAATGCTTTGTATCAGACAAAATTGTACCCACCTCTGCTATTGCCACTGGCAGCTTGTTCCAGACACTCATTACCCACTGTGTGAAAAATTTGCCCCCCTCTGGATCCTTCTGTATCTCTCCCCTCTCACCTTAAACCTGTACCTCTTGTTTTAGACTCCCCTACCTTTGGGAAAAGATGTTGACTATCTCGCCGATACAAGACCCAGGGGGCGATTCTCCCAACAAAGTTCTAAGTGCTGAATTGGCTGGAAAACTGGTGTAAATCACGCTGGTTTTTTTCCGTGGGAGTTCAGACTCGAATCTCCCACAATCTGTGCAACGCAGAGGCCACAATAGTGAATATCATTAAAAGATCGGGGGGCGGGGCCTATTCAGGCCGGAGTCTGACAGTTCCTGAACTCTGCGCATGTGCAGTGGCCCCGATCTGTCAGCCTGCAGTTTGCCAGACAGCTCGATCGCTGGCCAGCCCATTGCCGATGAGCGGAGTCTGTGTGATTCCCCCCATTGGTGATGAGCGGGGTCTTGTATTTAATTAATAATTTTTCTCTATTTCTTCTCCCCAGGAATTTGAATTTTGAAGACTGAAATGTGACTCGGAACCCTTGGACCAGAGATTTTCTCCAGAGGAGGATGATGAACTGAGGCCTGTTCCACAGGCCACACTCGTGTGTTGTTGTCTCTGTATTACCCCAAACGCGGTGGGGGCTGGAGTTTGAAGACCTGCGGTTCAAATAGCCAAGCTTTGCAATTCGTCACAAATATGTTAACCCTTTGGTGGATGACAAACAGAAAATTAATTCTGTCATACGAAATGGTCTATTAGTTTGTTCTGTATCCAAAATAACAGGAATGTGAGAGACAGCAATGAAGCTAATTATTAAATAGAATGCACAGACACCTTTACAATTCAGTTTTAGAAGTTCAGCCTTTTGTCACTCTAATTCCTAGGAGGGGGTGGTGGTGAATTTCTGCCTCTCTCACTCTGTATCTCTCTCTGTCACTCTCTCTGTCTCTCTCACTTTGTGTGAATCAGTATCCGTGATATCTCTATGCGCTGATGGATTATGTTTTTAAAAGGATAAAAGCAAATTACTGCGGCTGCTGGAATCTGAAACCAAAAGAGGAATCGCTGGAAAATCTCAGCATGTCTGGCAGCATCTGTAAGGAGAGGAAAGAGCTGACGTTTCGAGTCCAGGTGACCCTTTGTTAAAGCTCAAAGCTCCTTACAGATACTGCCATGTTTTTAAAAGGGTTTCGCTCAACTTCAAGAGGGAGTTTAACCCCTCAGAACAAAGAACAAAGAACAATACAGCACAGGAACAGGCCATTCGGCCCTCCAAGCCCGCGCCGCTCCCCGGTCCAGGATTGAATCCTGAATCCAGGATCCCCGCCCAATTTTCCAGCCGATCTACATACCAATATCCTATCCACCGAGCTGTCCCTCACAGCTACGATGCTTTGTTCATTACAACCTATTAACTCACCCCCACCCCTCCATTCCAGACCATGTGATCTCCAGGGAGAGGCGAAAACCCAGAGTGAAAAACCCCAGGGCCAATATGGGGAAAAAAAATCTGGGAAATTCCTTTCCGACCCCCTGAGGCGATCGAAACGAGTCCAGGAGATCACAATGGCCCTGATCAGAAAATGCTTCCCAACCCTAGTCATTTCCACTTCCACGAACACCATATGAATTCCCTGCCCCCGAGACAGGTTCCCAACTATCCGCAGTCTCGCTCTGTACTGGCACCAGCAAGATGATCATAGAATGAAGCCTTGAAACGGGAAACAAGGAACAATTAGCCCGCGCCGCTCCCTGGTCCAGACTAGACCACTCTTTTGTATCCCTCCATTCCCACTCCGTTCATATAGCTGTCTAGATAAGTCTTAAACGTTCCCAGTGTGTCCGCCTCCACCACCTTGCCCGGCAACACATTCCAGGCCCCCACGACCCTCTGTGTGAAATATGTCCTTCTGATATCTGTGTTAAACCTCCCCCCCTTCACCTTGAACCTATGACCCCTCGTGAACGTAACCACCGACCCGGGGAAAAGCTTCCCACCGTTCACCCTATCTATGCCTTTCATAATTTTATACACCTCTATTAAGTCTCCCCTCATCCTCCGTCTTTCCAAGGAGAACAACCCCAGTTTACCCAATCTCTCCTCATAACCAAGCCCCTCCATACCAGGCAACATCCTGGTAAACCTCCTCTGTACTCTCTCCAAAGCCTCCACGTCCTTCTGGTAGTGTGGCGACCAGAACTGGACGCAGTATTCCAAATGCGGCCGAACCAACGTTCTATACATCTGCAACATCAGACCCCAACTCTTATACTCTATGCCCCGTCCTATAAAGGCAAGCATGCCATATGCCTTCTTCACCACCTTCTCCACCTGTGACGTCACCTTCAATGATCTGTGGACTTGCACACCCAGGTCCCTCTGCGTCTCTACACCCTTTATGGTTCTTCCATTTATCGTGTAGCTCCTCCCTACATTATTCCCACCAAAATGCATCACTTCGCATTTGTCAGGATTGAACTCCATCTGCCATTTCCTTGCCCAAATTTCCAGCCTATCTATATCCTTCTGTAGCCTCTGACAATGTTCCTCACTATCTGCAAGTCCTGCCAGTTTTGTGTCGTCCGCAAACTTACTGATCACCCCAGTTACTCCTTCTTCCAGATCATTTATATAAATCACAAACAGCAGAGGTCCCAATACAGAGCCCTGCGGAACACCACTAGTCACATGCCTCCAGCCGGAAAAAGACCCTTCCACTACCACCCTCTGTCTTCTATGACCAAGCCAGTTCTCCACCTATCTAGCCACCTCCCCCTTTATCCCATGGGATCCAACCTTTTTCACTAGCCTACCACGAGGGACTTTGTCAAACGCTTTACTAAAGTCCATATAGACAACATCCACGGCCCTTCGTCAACCATTTTGGTCACTTCTTCAAAAAACACCACCAGGTTAGTGAGGCATGACCTCCCTCTCACAAAACCATGCTGACTATCGTTAATGAGTTTATTCCTTTCTAAATGCGCATACATCCTATCTCTAAGAACCTTCTCCAACAACTTCCCCACCACGGACGTCAAGCTCAGGGGCCTATAATTACCCGGGTTATCCTTCCTACCCTTCTTAAATAACGGGACCACATTTGCTATCCTCCAATCCTCTGGGACCTCACCTGTGTCCAGTGACGAGACAAAGATTTGCGTCAGAGGCACAACGATTTCACCTCTCGTCTCCCTGAGCAGCCTTGGATAGATTCCATCAGGCCCTGGGGATTTGTCAGTCTTTATATTCTCTAACAAACCTAACACCTCCTCCTTTGTAATGGAGATTTTCTCCAACGGTTCAACGCTCCCCTCCGAGACACTCCCAGTCAACACATCCCTCTCCTTTGTGAATACCGACGCAAAGTATTCATTTTGGATCTCCCCTACTTTTTTTGGGCTCCAAGCATAAGTCCCCACTTTTGTCCCTGAGAGGTCCGATTTTTTCCCTAACAACCCTTTTGTTCCTAACGTATGAATAAAATGCCTTGGGATTCTCCTTAATCCTGTCTGCCAAGAACATTTCATGACCCCTTTTTGCTCTTCTAATTCCCCGTTTGAGTATTTTCCTACTTTCATTATACTCCTCCAGAGCTCCCTCCGTTTTTAGCTGCTTGGACCTAACATACGCCTCTCTTTTCCTTTTGACCAGTCCCTCAATTTCCCTGGTTATCCACGGTTCTCTAATCCTACCCTTCCTATCCTTCTTTTTTACAGGCACATGCTTGTCCTGTAGCCCTAACAACCGTTCCTTAAAAGACTGCCACATACCAGATGTGGATTTACCCTCAAACAACCTCTCCCAATCAAGAGCTGCCAATTTCTGCCTGATCCCAATAAAGTTAGCCTTCCCCCAATCCAACCCAAGAAGACTGGGAAATCTCCAGATTTGGGACAACACGCGCACACACAAACACATCCACACTGATATGGATTATATATGTATAATATATATATATACACACACAGACACACACAGTGATACACACTGACACACACACACTGACACACACACACAGTAATACACACTGACCCACCCACACACACACACACACACACACACAGTAATACACACTGACCCACACACAGACAGTGATGCACACTGACCCACAGACATACAGTGATGCACACTGACACACAGACACACAGTGATACACACTGACACACACTCACACAGTGATACACACTGACCCCCCCACACACAGTGATACACACTGACCCACACACACAAAGTGATGCACACTGACACACACACACACACACACACAGTGACACACACACAGTGGCACACACACGGTGATACACACTGATACACACTGCCCCCCGCACACAGTGATGCACACTGACACACACACACACACTTTGACACACGCACACAGTGATACATACTGACACACACACACACACAGTGATGCACACTGACACACACACACACACTTTGACACACGCACACAGTGATACATACTGACACACACACACACAGTGATGCACACTGACGCACACACACACAGTGATACACACTGACACGCACACACACAGTGACACACACTGACACACACACAGTGACACACACTGACACACACACACACACACACACAGTGATGCACACTGACACACTCACACAGTGAGACACACTGACGCACACACACACAGTGGCACACAGTGACACACACACACACAGTGACACACACACACAGTGACACACACACAGTGATGCACACTGACACACACACACAGTGATGCACACTGACGCACACACACACAGTGGCACACACTGACACACACACACAGTGACACACACACACAGTGACACACACACACACAGTGATACACACTGACCCACACACACAGTGATGCACACTGACTCACACACACACATACACAGTGATACACACTGACCCCCACACACACACTGATACACACTGACCCACACACACACATTGACACACACTGACACACACACAGTGATACACACTGACACACACACACACACACAGTGATCCACACTGACCCACACACACACAGTGATACACACTGACACACACACACACAGTGGCATACAGTGACACACACGCACACAGTGATACTCACTGACACACGCAAACACAGTGACACACACTGACACAAACACACACAGTGATACACACTGTCCCCCGCACACAGTGATACACACTGACCAAACACACACACAGTGAAACACACTGACACACACAAACACACACTGATACACACCCACACACACACACACACACACACACACACAAACTATGATGCACACGGACCCACACAAACACACAGTGACATACACTGACCCACACACACACAGTGACACACCACTGACCCACACAAACACAGTGATACACACTGACCCACACACCCACAGTGATACACACTGACCCCCCTCACACAGTGATACTCACTGACCCACACACCCACAGTGATACACATTGACACACACACACACAGTGATACACACTGACCCCCCTCACACAGTGATACACACTGACACACACACACACAGTGATGCACACTGACACACAGTGATACACACTGACCCACACACACACAGTGATACACACTGACCCCCACACAGACAGGGATACACACTGACACACACACACACAGTGATGCACACTGACCCACACACTCACACACACAGTGATACACACTGACACACAGTGATACACACTGTCATACACACACACACACAGTGATACACACTGACCCACACACACTCAGTGATACACACTGACACACACACACACGGTGATACACACTGACACACACACACACACAGTGATACACACTGTCATACACACACACACAGTGATACACACTGACCCACACACACTCAGTGATACACACTGACACACACACACACGGTGATACACACTGACACACACACACACACACAGTGATGCACACTGACACACAGTGATACACAGTGACACACACACACAGTGATACACACTGAACAACACACACTGTTGCACACCTAAACACACACACACACACACAGTGATACACAGTGATACACACACGCACACACACACAGTGATGCACACTGACCCACAGAAACACAGTGACACAAACTGACCCACACACACATGATGACACGCACACAGTGTTACACACTGACCCACATAGACACAGTGATACACACTGACACATACACACACAGTGACATACACTGACACACACACACAGTGATACACGCTGACACACACACATACAGTGATACACACTGACACGCACACACAGTGATACACACTGACACATACACACACAGTGATACACACTGACCCACACACACACAGTGATACACACTGACACACACACACAGTGATACACACTGACACACACACACAGTGATACACACTGACCCACACACACTCAGTGATACACACTGACCCACACACACACAGTGATACACACTGACACACGCACACACACAGTGATACACACTGTCATACACACACACAGTGATACACACTGACCCACACACACTCAGTGATACACACTGACACACACACACACGGTGATACACACTGACACACACACACACACACAGTGATGCACACTGACACACAGTGATACACAGTGACACACACACACAGTGATACACACTGAACAACACACACTGTTGCACACCTAAACACACACACACACACAGTGATACACAGTGATACACACACGCACACACACACAGTGATGCACACTGACCCACAGAAACACAGTGACACAAACTGACCCACACACACATGATGACACGCACACAGTGTTACACACTGACCCACATAGACACAGTGATACACACTGACACATACACACACAGTGACATACACTGACACACACACACAGTGATACACGCTGACACACACACATACAGTGATACACACTGACACGCACACACAGTGATACACACTGACACATACACACACAGTGATACACACTGACCCACACACACACAGTGATACACACTGACACACACACACACAGTGATACACACTGACACACACACACAGTGATACACACTGACACATACACACACAGTGATACACACTGACCCACACACACACAGTGATACACACTGACACACGCACACACACAGTGATACACACTGACACACACACACAGTGATACACACTGACACATACACACACAGTGATACACACTGACACACACACACACACAGTGATACACACTGACACATACACACACAGTGATACACACTGACACACACACACACAGTGATACAGACTGACACACACACAGTGACACACACTGACCCACACACACACACAGTGATACACACTGACACGCACACAGTGACACACACTGACCCACACACACAGTGATACACACTGACACACACACACACAGTGACACACACTGACCCACACACACAGTGATACACACTGACACACACACACACAAACACACACACAGTGATAGACACTGACACACACACACTCTGACACACACACGCAGTGACACACACTGACACACTGACACACACACACACACAGTGATACACACTGACACACACACACACAGTGACACTGTCCCTCACACACGCAGTGATACACACTGACACACGCACACAGTGATACACACTGACACGCACAGTGATACGCACTGACACACACACACAGTGATACACACTGACACACACACACAGTGATACATACTGACACACACAGTGACAGAAACTGACCCACACACACAGTGATACGCACTGACCCACACACACACACACACACACAGTGATGCACACTGACACACACACTCACACACAGTGACACTGTCGCTCACACACGCAGTGATACACGCTGACACACACACAGTGATACACACTGACACACACACAATGACACGCACTGACACACACACACAGTGATACACACTGACACACACACACACCCAGTGATACACATTGACACACACACACACAGTGACACACAGACAGTGATACACACTGACACACACACACAGTGACACACACAAAGTGACACACAGACAGTGGTACACACTGACACACACACACAGTGATTCACACTGACCCACACACACACACATTGATGCACACTGACACACACACTCACACACACAGTGACACACACTGACACACATATCGGCAATGACCCTCACACACACTGATACACACACACACAGTGACACACACTGACAAAAACACACAGTGATACACACTGACACACACACACACACACACACAGTGATACACACTGACGCACACACACACACACACAGTGACACACACTGTCACGCACACACACAGTGAGACACACTGACACACACACAGTGACACACTGACACGCACACACACAGTGAGACACACTGACACACACACAGTGACACACTGACACGCACACACACAGTGAGACACACTGACACACACACACAGTGACACACACTGACACACACACAGTGATACACACTGACCCACACACACACATTGACACACACTGACACACACACACAGTGATACACACTGACACACACACACAGTGACACACACACAGTGACACACACTGACACGCAAGGTGACACACACACAGTGATACACACTGACACACACACAGTGATACATACTGACACACACAGTGACACACACTGACCCACACACACACACACTGACGCACACTGACACGCACAGTGGCACACACACAGTGATACACACTGACACACACACACAGTGATACATACTGACACACACACAGTGACACACACTGACCCACACTCACACAGTGATAAACATTGACCCACACACACACACATTGATAATCACTGACACACACACACACACACACAGTGATACACACTGACACACACACAATGACACGAACTGGCACACACACACAGTGATACACACTGACACACACACACCCAGTGATACACATTGACACACACACACACACAGTGACACACAGACAGTGAATCACACTGACACACACACACACAGTGATGCACACTGACACACACACTCACACACACAGTGACACACACTGACACACACATCGGCACTGAGCCTCACACACACTGATACACACACACACAGTGATACACACTGACAAAAACACACAGTGATACACACTGACACACACACACACACACACACAGTGATACACACTGACACACACAGTGACACACACTGACACGCACACACACAGTGAGACACACTGACACACACACAGTGACACACATTGACGCGCACACACACAGTGGGACACATTGACACACACACAGTGATACACACTGACACACACACAGTGACACACACTGACACGCACACATACAGTGACACACACTGACACACACACACAGTGATACACACTGACCCACACACACACATTGACACACACTGACCCACACACACACACAGTGATACACACTGACAATCACACACAGTGATACACACTGACACACACACAGTGACACACACTGACTCTCTCACACACACACACAGTGATACACACTGACACACACACACAGTGATGCACACTGACACACACACTCACACACAGTGACACTGTCGCTCACACACGCAGTGATACACACTGACACACACATAATGACACGCACTGACACACACACACAGTGATACACACTGACACACACACACAGTGATACACACTGACACACACACAGTGATACACACTGACACAAACACACCCAGTGTTACACATTGACACACACACATACACACACACACACACACACAGTGACACACAGACAGTGATACACACTGACGCACATACACACAGTGATACACGCTGGCACACACACACACAGTGATACACACTGACACACACACACCCAGTGTTACACATTGACACACACACAGTGACACACACACAGTGACACACAGACAGTGATACACACTGACACACACACACACTGATACACACTGACCCACACACACACACAGTGATGCACACTGACACACACACTCACACACACAGTGACACACACTGACACGAAAATCGGCACTGACCCTCACTCACACAGATACACACACAGTGACACACACTGACAAAAACACACAGTGATACACACTGACACACACACACACACACACTGTGATACACACTGACGCACACACACACACACACACAGTGACACACACTGACATGCACACACACAGTGAGACACACCGACACACACACAGTGACACACACTGACACGCACACATACAGTGAGACACACTGACACACACACAGTGATACACACTGACCCACACACAGTGACTCACACTGACTCTCACACACACACAGTGACACACACACAGTGATGCACACTGACACACACACTCACACACAGTGACACTGTCGCTCACACACGCAGTGATACCCACTGACACACACACAATGACACGCACTGACAACCACACACAGTGATACACACTGACACACACACACAGTGATACACACTGACACACACACACACACAGTGATACACACTGACACACACACACAGTGATACACACTGACACACACACACACACACACAGTGATACACACTGACACACACACACACAGTGATACACACTGACACACACACACAGTGATACACACTGACACAAACACACCCAGTGTTACACATTGACACACACAGTGACACACAGACAGTGATACACACTGACACACACACACAGTGACACACACTGACACACACACACACACAGTGATACACGCTGACACACACACACACAGTGATACATACTGACAGACACACACCCAGTGTTACACATTGACACACACACAGTGACACACACACAGTGACACACAGACAGTGGTACACACTGACACACACACACACTGATACACCCTGACCCACACACACACACAGTGATGCACACTGACACACACACTCACACACACAGTGACACACACTGACAAGAACATCGGCACTGACGCTCACACACTGATACACACACCCACAGTGACACACATTGACAAAAACACACAGTGATACACACTGACACACACACACTGTGATACACACTGACGCACACACACACACACACACACAGTGACACACACTGACATGCACACACACAGTGAGACACACTGACACACACACAGTGACACACACTGACACGCACACACACAGTGAGACACACTGACACACACACACAGTGACACACACTGACACACACACAGTGATACACACTGACACACTCATACAGTGACACACACTGACACACACACAGTGACACACACTGACTCACACACACACACACAGAGTGACACACACACAGTGATACACACTGACACACACACACAGTGACACACACTGACACACACACAGTGACACACACTGACACACACACACACACACAGTGACACACACTGACACACACACAGTGATACACACTGACACACACACACAGTGACACACACTGACACACACAGTGATACACACTGACACACACACAGTGACACACACTGACTCACACACACTGACTCACACACACACACACACAGTGACACACACAGTGATACACACTGACACACACACACAGTGACACACACTGACACACACACAGTGATACACACTGACACACACACAGTGACACACACTGACACACACACAGTGACACACACTCACCCTCACACACTGACACCAGCTTCCTGATTGGTTGAAGTGTTTGTCACTCCCGGATTTGCTCTGGGGGCGGGGCCGTTAGCTGCTGGTGTTCTGATTGGCTGACACGGCTGTCATTCAGAAAGCTCAGCCTCTGATTGGCTCACCCGCTGTCAGTCAGAGTGCGGAGACCAGTCATTGGTGGACTTGGCTGTCAGGAAGTGAGCGGCAATTCTGATTGGCTGATTCGTGCAGTAGTTGATCTGGGGTCCGATTGGCTGAGGCGATCATTTAGCAATCCAGTCTCTGATTGGCTGAGGCGGCGATTTCGTGATCCCGCTCTGTGATTGGCTGAGGTGGTGATTTAGTGATCCCGCTCTGTGATTGGCTGAGGTGGTGATTTAGTGATCCCGCTCTGTGATTGGCTGAGGCTGTGATTTAGTGATCCCGCTCTGTGATTGGCTGAGGCGGTGATTTAGTGATCCCACTCTGTGATTGGCTGAGGTGGTGATTTCGTGATCCCGCTCTGTGATTGGCTGAGGCGGTGATTTAGTGATCCCGCTCTGTGATTGGCTGAGGCGGTGATTTAGTGATCCCGCTCTGTGATTGGCTGAGGCGGTGATTTAATGATCCCTCTCTGTGATTGGCTGAGGCGGTGATTTAGTGATCCCGCTCTGTGATTGGCTGAGGCGGTGATTTAATGATCCCTCTCTGTGATTGGCGGAGGCGGTGATTTAGTGATCCCGCTCTGTGATTAGTTGTCAGTCAGTTTTGTTTCTTCATTAATTGAATAATTGATGTGAGCGGATATTTCACCGCGATCCTGATCTGCTCCCTGAACTTGGATTGAGTCACCGCGTAAATAAATGTGTTTGTGCAGCAATTTATATCCTGCAGCATATATCCGACATTTTGAAATGTGTATTCAGGAAGAGTGAGGTAAATTAATCCTTTCACTGTCGAATAGATAAAACATATAACAGTCACGGCCCAGAGGAGAATGAAAGCCCCGGAAATGCTGAAGAGTAAAATCATTGACTTCCTTCTGCTCTCCATCTCGGGGTCTCTGTGATTCTCTCCCTGACTCTGAGCCCTCAGTCCCTTCCGGACTCGACTGGTCACCAAAATGTGTCTGACTGTCAGAGCGTTAATCACCAGGATTAAACCGAATGGGAGCAATGGGGTTAAAACCTGATCAAACCAGGAAAATCCAACCCAGCCAGGATCAGTCCAATAGCTTGTCTTTGTCCTACAACCCCACTGGACATTGTCCATTATCGACCCAGGTTCCCATGTAAAGTACCGGGGGATGTTTCTCACAGAGAGCAGGAGGCCGGTTGTTGCCAGAACCACAGCCGCAGTTTTCCCGGTGCAATATTTAGTTTTCAGTTTCTGGCAGCGAATGGCCACAAATCGATCAAAGGAGAAAGTGATGGTGAACCAGACTGAACAGTCTGTGGCTGCAGTCAGCAGGACAGTGCGAACACGACACACAGAGGTGAGCCACAGGAAACTCACCGGGAAATAATAAACATTTATCCTGCTGAGAATGGGGTTAAAGATGATGAAGAGCAGATCCGCCGCTGCCATGGCGACCAGGTAGCGAGTGGTGCAGGTGGAGAGGCCACACTTTCCCCGACTCAGGATCACAATTCCCACTAAATTAACTGTCAGTGAAAAAGGGACAAGAGGCGGGAAATGAGTGAGTGAACATTCCCCATGTGTGAAGCCACAGTAAGGAGAGGATTTCAGCATCAACCCAATGGGGTTCCCGGGGTGGCGGTGTTGTTGGAGGAGTTGTGTTAGAGATTAACATTGCAGATTGGAAAGTAGCCAATGTAACACCGCTGGTTAAGTAGGGACTGGGGGACAGGAAGCTGTGAATTACACATCTCTCACTTTGATGGAGCAAATCTGCACATTCTCATCATTCAAATATTTCACACAGATTGCATTTCTCACCTGATGTGTTTTCCAGGATTAATTCAGACTGGACGGGTTTCCCAATTAGACCCAAAGTGGACAGAGATAGAATCTGCAATCCCTTCCTGCACCCAATTATCAGAGCCCACCCCGGATTGAACACCTCTCTGGACTGGACAGCTGGTGGAGCTGGAAGTCAATTCAGGATTTTTCTATTTAACTTCCCCTCTCCAGATTTCCTCCCCATTCTGACTCTCCCCCACAGCTTTTCTGCTTCTAATTTACAGATTATATCCTCTGTCCGTCTCTTTTTTCCTTTCTTCTCTCCCTCTCTCTGTGCCGTCTACTTTGCTTCCCTATCTATCTCTTCCAAAACTCTCCTTCTCTCCAACCAGCTTTATTCCCTCTATCTGGATTTCTCTCTTATCCAGTGCGTTTCCATTCTTCATTCTCATTATAACTTTACCCCATATCTCCCTATCGCTCTCCAATTGTTCTCTCTCTCCTCCTGTTTCTCCCCATATCTCTCTATCTCACCCCAGTATTGCTCTCTCCATCTCGCTTTCTCCCCATTCCTGTTCACCTCCCTGTAGAATCTCTCCCTCTCCCTTTCCAGCTTTCTTTGTGGGGATTTTAAGCACAGCATGATCCCATGGGCAGCACTGTGACCATATCTAGAGAGGACAAAGTGGGTGGGGTGGGGGGAGACATGTCATTCCCCCAGCCTGGCGCTTGGTGTAATCCTCCACCCAGCTCCATGTGAATTCTGAGTTTGGATACATATCCCCTCAGTGACAGAAAGAGATAAACTCCCCTCTTTAAACTGGGGACAAGCTGTGTCCATTCCTTTGGTAGACTTTTTAAAATGAGCCTCCCAGTAGTTATTTATGAATAAATGAATCGATCTTTTGATTGATTTGTGTAAATAAGGAATCTCAGGGCTCTGACTGAGGCTATTCTCCAGAGACAGGAAGCTGGGCACTGATTCCTAACTGGAGACCCCCAGATAAGGTGGTTCTTCCCACCCCCTCACAGCAATATGGTTTGTGGTTATTGGCAGTGTGGCTCAGAAATATTGCATCGCTCCTTTCAACACAGTGCACATGAGAGAGAGGGAAAGAAGCAGAGATATGGACAGAAATAGGAAGTTAGAAGGAGGGATGGAGTAAGAGGTGGTGGGTGTGGTTGCAAAGACCTGGCCCTAGATAAGAACATCCATCTTTACAATGAGAGAGAGCGATAGTGGCAGGAGGAGAAAAGAGAAGGAGGGAGTGGAGCAGAGACAGAGGGAGGCCCGAGGGGAGTGGAAGGTCAAAGCAGAGGTGGTGATGGAGGGACAGCATTTGAGAAAGAGAGACAGGATGTGAGGGTCTCCAGTGTGTGGTCACTAGCTGCAGCTCCACTCAAACCCTGTCAGATAGTCTGGGAGGATTTAAAAAGTGTCCTGAAGGAATCAGCAGCCGCTTCCCAAACTGAAAGAGGGAGTTGAGCGGCTTCTAGAGACTGAGAGGGGACAGGGGGTGGGCAGGATCGAGCAGGGATGGCATTTTAATTCAGGTTTAGAAGATTCTCTCTGTGGAACTCTCTCCATTTCAATGTTTCTGTCTGATTGGAAGAAATGGAGGGAAGGAAAGAGTGAGAGAGAATGAGGAGAACCAAGAATGAGAGGTTATAGAATAATAGAATCATACAAGAGCAGAAGAGGCCCTTCGGCCCATCGAGTCTGCACTGTCACATTAGAAATACCTGAAATCCCACCAAACCCCATCTGTCAGCACTTGGCCCAGAGCCCTGAATGTTATGTTGTGCCAAGTGCTTATCCACATACCTTTTAAAGGATGTGAGGCAACCCACCTCCACCACCCTCCCAGGCAGCGCATTCCAGACCCTCACCACCCTCTGGGGAAAAACATATTTTCTCACCCCCCCCCCCCCCCAAACCTCCTTACCCCCACCGTGAACCTATGTCCCCTCGTGACTGACCCTTCAGATATGGGGAACAGTTGCTCCTTATCCACTCTGTCCATGGCCCTCATAATCTTGTCTTCCTCGATCAGGTCGCCCCTCAGTCTTCTCTGCTAAAACGTTAATAACCCAAGCACACGCAACCTCTTTTCATAACGTTGATCTTCCATCCAAGGCAGCATCTTGGTGAATCTCCTCTGTCCCCCCATCCAGCGCAAACACATCCTTCCTATAATGTGGCGATCAGAACTGCACACAGTACTCCAGCTGGGGCCTCACCAAAGATCGAGACAATTCCAACATTACTTCCCTGCTTTTGTCATCTATGCCTCGATTGATAAAGGCAAGTGTCCCCATGTGCCATTTTCACCTCCCTACTAACATGCCCTTCTGCTTTCAAAGATCTGTGGTCAAATACGCCAAGGTCACATTCGACCATAGATCTTCCTATAGTCTGAACATTCATTGAGTACTTCCTTGTCAAATTACTCCTTCCAAAGTGTATCAGCTCACACTTTTCAGGGTTACATTCCATTAAACGGTGTAAAACACACTCCACACTGCGAACTGCACCTTGTGCGATCTTGCTGCAGAACTTGTCTCAGTGTTAAGAGAGAGTTTTATCTTTCCAGGGAAGTGAAGGGAATTCTCCAGACTTGGGACAATGCACACACACAGAGTGGAAGGTGTGTGGGGATTTGTGTTGGGTGCTTTGGGGGAAGGGGCTCACTGCAGGTGTGCGAATGGACGCAGGGGAAGGTCTGTGTCTCATTTGATTAGTTTCACAGTGCAGCTGCTGTGGGATCTTGCTGTGCATGCCTGTCCTGGGCCTTTTGCCTGCCTTGTAACAATGATCATCCTCTTTGAAAATCGCTCACTGACTGCAAAGAAGGCTCCAAGGCCTTGAATATAAAAAAGCTTCAACCTGAACAATGGGACTGAGGGAGTTCATGATCACTTTCTGCAGAGGACTGAGGGGACATTCAGCCAATATCACATTGCTGCCTGTGGGATCTTACTGTGCGACCAATATTGCAGCCTCAGTTTGTACATTAAAACAAGAAACACACACACAGAAAACAATTATCATAAACTCTGAACTGAATTTTGAAACTGCCTCTGTGCTTCGGATCTTCCTGTGCACAAGTTGCATCAGAAATCTCTAAATTAACAGCAGTGAGGTCAGATTAACAATTAATCTCATCACTGTAAATAATTCTTGATGGCCTGGAATGAAAGTTCTTTAACGAGAAGCGGGTGTAATTGTGGAATAAAAAATGTGTGTGAGGCAGAGAGATAAATGTGAGGGTGAAATGAAATGCACAGGGTTCTATTTGAATACAGTTTGCTGTGGCGGTGATTGTCGGAGCTCTCGCTCTATGTCTGGTGTTGGGAAGCTGAGTTTGTGAAGTGTTGTCCCTTTAAAAGCTGGTTTTGTGTCCCTTTCAAGCTGCACTTGTGTCAATGCTTGGAGGCTTCAAATGCAGGTACAGCCAGAGTACACCGACTGCAACATTTGCAGCAAAGGCCAAGCATCAGCATCGCCATGGTAACAAGCTTTGCAGGTTTTTGAATTTTGAGTTCAGCCTATCAGTTCAAAGAAGGCGCCTCAGCTATCAGGAAGCTATCAAATGTTAATTTATTGTTGTTGACAAGATCAGATCACTCCTGGTGCAGGAAAATTCAGAGGTCATCACAGTATAAAGACAGGAGATCAACTGCCTGCCTGCAGTTCAACTGAAGGGCTGCCACCTCTCAAAGCCCAGAGAGGGAAAGAGCAGCTCTCTCCAGCTTTGATTATCACTGAATAGACCTCTCCATCTATCGATCTGAATCAGAAGTAACTCGCAAGCAGCGGAATAGAGAGACGAACTCCAAAGGTTTTCCTAAATTATGTTCTTTTTTTTTTCTGTTAATGAATGTCCTTGTGTTTATTTGAACTGCATTCCAGTAGAATCTTACTTTAATCACAATGCTACTTCTTTATCTAAAGTTCCCTGCTGGTTAAATACATAAATTGTTAATTGTTCACTTAAATTGAGTGTCAGATATTTCTGTTGGTTAACCACTGAATGTTAATGAAGAACCGTTCACACCTTCCCACACACTTTTCACACATCACAAAGCAAGGTATTCCTCTTCGGGGAATTTGGCGTGGCTTGTTAAAAGGGCATCAACCTCTGTCTCATGTCACTGTCTCTCTATCTGTGTCTCTGTGTCTCCATTGTGTGGCTTGTGAGAGAGAGGGAGTGAGAGAGTTGGGGGACAGGCTGAGGAAAGGCTGATGTTACAGAATGTGGGAGTGAGAGAGAAACGGGAGGATCAGGTTAAACAGGGGGAGAGATAGCTGAACATTGTGGAGTTGGGGTGGAGGGAAAATGTCACAGGATTCGGGGGTACAGGGTTTCCTGAGAGCAGTAACTGCTGATGTCCCTGTCACATCTTTTCAGAAAGCGTGATGTTCAAACACTCCAATCCTGAGACAGTCTGTTTTGAAATGTATCCTGAGGAAATGAACAGTTTCTTCCCAGTTGAGGTTTTAGCCACTTGCCTCCTGGGCTGGGCGGTGTGGAAACATTGCTACCCATGGGATCGTGCTGTGCATCAATGACTTGCAGCATTTACAGAACTGCAAATGGTAACCACACAACTTAAAAGGGAAATTTGGGAGGGTGGAGGGGATAAAAATCAAACCCCTGGCCTTGGTAAAGACTTATGCTCAATCCCTGTGTCCTGTTTGTGTTTTTAGACAGGGTGGTGCGATTTGGAGGATTTATCATTTTTTATGAGGGAGTGGGTAGGGCAGGGGGTTCAATATCTCGGCCTCTGTCACCACAACGTTCCCTCTCTCTCTCCAACCATTTGCTTCAATGTTGCATCCTGTAATTAATGTAAAATAAAATCCCCTTGCGTTTTGTTTTATTGTTGTGGGGTGTGTGAGGGGTGTGCGGACGGGACAGAGGGTGGGGAACAGTGGTTCCCTTTTCCCCTCTCGCCCTTTCCCTCCATGTGTGGGATGTTTTGGGGCTGGAAAGGACAGTTCTGTTTCACTGGGGTGGCGAGAATCCTGTTCTTTGTCCCCAAGGGTTATTGCATCCTCTGGGACTAGGCCTCAATTCAAGGCCTAATCTCAGGGCCCTCAGGATGCCTTTTCCATTCGCTTCATTCCATACAGTTACTGTGTTTAATTTTATGAGGTCAATCATTAAATAAAACTGCAGCAGCCGCGTCAATTCATTCCACTCAGGATGCAATTGTCGGTTTTCAAACTCTCCCACCCAACGTTCTCATTAGATTGTGTTATCAGTGAGGGAGAGAGAGAAAAAGAGGAAGGTGTAAGAGAGAGTGAGAGAGAGAGAGAGAAGGCCGAGAGGAAGGGAGCGGTGAGAAGATAGATTGTCGGGGGGAGGGGGTTGGGGGGTGAGGGAGGGTGGGCGGGGGGAGAGAGGACGTGTTTAGGGGGTCCTCCACTGTATCATTCCAGGCGAGCCCCCCAGTCATTGAAACATATAAACTAGAAGCGTGAGTAGGAGCCTGCGCCACCATTCAATTTTATTGTGGCTGATCATCAACTTTAATAACTTGATTCACCCTGACCCCATATCCTTTGTCCCTTTAGCCCCAAGAGCTATATCTCATTTATTTTTGAAGTCACAGAATGCCTGTGAATTCCACACATTCACCACCCTCTGACTGAAGACGTTTCTCCTCCCCTCAGTTCTAAAAAGGTTTTCCCTTATCATCAAACGAAGACAGCGAGTTGTGGACTCCCCCACCATTGGTAACTTTCTTTCTGAATCGACCCGTTCGAATCCTGTTTGAATTTTATAAGTTTCTATGAGATCCCCTCTCACTATTCTGAATGCATTTGTCTTAACAACATTCTGTGGTAGTGAATTCCACACATTCACCACCCTCTGACTGAATAAATTTCTCCCCACCTCAGCTCCAAAAGGTTTGTCCCTAATTCTAAAACTATGACCCCTCGTTCTTGACTCCCCCACCATTGGTAACATTCTTTCTGAATCAACCCTGCCTCATTCTGTTAGAATTTAATACGTTTCTGTGATGTCCCCTCTCACTCTATAAATTTGTATTGAATATAATCCTAACCAATCGAATCTCTCCTCATATGACAGACCTGCCATCCCAGGAATCAGCCTGGTAAACCGTCGCTGTACTTCCTCGATAGCAAGGACATCCTTCCTCAGATAAGGACACCAAAACTGTACAAAACTCTCCAGGTGTGGCCTCACCAATCCTTTATTAATTGCAGCACATCCCTATCCCTCAATAGGAATCATCTCGCTATGAAAGCTTACAGACCATTTAGCTCCATTCCTGCCTGCTGTACCTGCCTGGTTCCGTGCAGTGAATGATGCACGAGGACACCAAGGTTTTGATGAGAATCCACCTCCCTCAATTTACACCCATTCAATAATAACTTGTCTTCCTAATATTCCTACCAGTGTCGATATATTCACAGTGATCCACATTAAACTGCATCTGCCATGCGTCTGACCACACCCTCAGCCTGTCCAAATCACGCTGAATATTCTCTGCATCCTCCTCACAGTTCACCCTCCCACCCAGCTTTGTGCCATCTGCAAATTTGGAGATGATGCATTCAGTAACCCTTCTGGAAGACTAAATAAACCACATCCACTGGTTCCCCTCGGTCAACTCTACGAGTTCCACCCTCAAACAATTCCAAGATATTCCAATCATGATTTCCCTTTAGTAAATCCATGCTGCCTTTGTCTGATTATGGCACTGCCTTCCAAATGCCGAGTTATCAAATCCTTGAAATTTGACTCTTGCAACTTCCCCAGCACCGACGTTAGGCTCACTGGTCTATAGTTCACTGTTTTCTCTCTCCAGTCCTGTCTGAATACCGGGCTTGCATGAGCTACCCTCCAGTCTGTAGGAACCAGCGCAGAGTCCAATAAAATTGGAAAATAACCACCATTGGACCTCTTATTCCCAGGAAGACTTCCGTAACTACTCTGGGATGAAGATTATCAGGACCTGGAGATTTATCCACCTTCAATCCCATCATTTTCCCCAAAACCATTTCTCTACAAATTCAAATTTTCTTCAGCTTCTCTCGAAAACTTGTTCCTCTCAGAACTTTTGGAACGTTATTCATGTCTTCCTTTCTGAAGATCGAAGCAATCTTCAATTTAATTCCTCAGCTATTACTTTGTCCCCGTTAGAGTATCTCCCATTTCTGACTGCAAAGGTCCTAGTTTGTCAATCTGTTTCTCTTTACATACCGATAGATATTTTTTGAAGTCAGTTGTCATGTTCCACGTTAGATTACTTTCATACCCTATTTTCCTTTCCTTAATCAATCCCTTGCTCCTCCCAAGAGGATGGATTTGTAAACAGTGATTGTGTTACTGAGGGTGAATCTGTGATGATGTGTTTTAGCTTTTCACCAAATCACACATACAATTGTGTTTTAAATCTGGCTGCTCCCATATTGCAGTGTGATTGTGGGATCTTGCTGTGCAGGATGACCAGCAGCATTTCTGAAATGACACAGGAACATTTTATTTTCCTCAGAAACCCTCTAACCCTCCTGCTGCTGACCTTATTCTACACACCTTGGACATTGACCCCTCTGCTCAGGGGAAGAAGTTTCTTCTTAACTATCCTATCTTTGTCCCTCATAATTTTGAACACCTCAATGATGTCCGCACTCCGCCTTCACTGTTCTGTGGAAAGCAACCCCAGCCTAACCAGCCTGTCTTCACTGCAGAAACACTGCTGCCCGGGTAACATCCTGGTGAATCTCCTTTGCGTTTCTTCCAGAGCAATCACATCCTCCGTCTAGTGAGGCCCCCAGAACTCCTCACAGTCCTCGAGCTGAAGACAAATGAGTGTTTCATACATCTCCATCATCACCTCCCTGCTCCTATCTTCGATACATCAGCTAATAAAGAAAATTGTCATGTCTGCCTTCTTAAGCAGCTGATCATCAGAAGTTACCCACTGGAATGGAAAACAATAGAAGGTTTATGTTCTTTCTTGAGTTTAAACAGAAATTAATTTTTTTAAAAATCCAATGAGTCACAACCTCAACATAAACAAAAAAAAGGAACTAACTTCAAAAGAGTGAAAAAAATACATCACGTAACACAGGCTGTGATAAAGAGCATTCAGCACATGTTCCAAAATTAAGATCATTCTTGACAGATTTCATTGAATAATTTTCCCAATTATCAGGAATGATCTGGTCGATGTCCGACACATGGTGTTTCTAGATACCTTCAGTAAGTTAACAGACTTCAGTAAACTCAGAGCAAGTGGAGTTAGAGGACCAGCAGCAGAATGACTAGAAGCTGGTTACAAAGACACAACACAGGCAGTGGGAGTTAAAGGGATTTACTCTGACTGCTGGAAGGTGGGAAGTGGTTTTCCACAAGGATCAGCGCTGGGATCACTTTCCTTCACCATTTACATCAGCAATATGGAATGGGAAGCAAAATTATAGTTTCAAAATTTACCAACCAATCCAAACTGAGAATGAGAATGAGCAGAGTGGAAGAATACAACTCAACACAATAACACATTAATCATAAATTATAAACTTGCAAATTGGGTATTGGAATTGGAAATTAATTTCACCACAGCTCAGTGTCAGGTTCTTCATTCTGATCAGAACAATATGTTTCCCAATCACTCTGTAGAAATCAAGTATCTGAATGTTTTCGAGGAGTTCAGGGCTTCAGATGATCAGATTCACAAATCGCTTTCAGAAGCAACACAGTTCAGATATAACCATAACAATCCGGAAAATAAAACATTGGAGTTCATTTATAGATTAATAGAAATGCGAGAAAATCACAACATTTTTGAAATACAAATCACAGAATATTGCCCCTCTGTTATTGGGTTGTTTAAATATCAGGAACGAGCTGAAACCTGTTTCTTTTCAATACATAACCGAGTTACCGAGGCATTTCACATCACACACTGACCACAAAACATCATTAGAACAAAACCAATCGCTTCCTATTTCCAAGCGATTCCAAAGATTAAACACAGAGACAGCTCCATGGAATGGAGATCTCACTCACCCAACAAAAATTATATATCATTGAAATTAAACCAACTTATTTCATTCCAGTACTTTTGTACAATCACAATACAATTCGACTCGGATAGATAGTGCCAGAAATAGATGGATACTTCAATCAGGTATACCACTCTGGTGAACAACAAGACACAATGATTATAATTCTCCACTGACAACTACATCCTGCAATACTTGTTAACTTGTGTCAGATATTCCGCTCTGGTTACTGATCCAAAATCAAAGGGTAATTTTATTCTTACTCCCACTAAATTTTATTTCAGGTTGATCGCTGTAACTGAAATCCAATCTAACATTACACAAGATTCCACTAAATACAATGACTTCATTGATTCCTGAGCCTATGAATTACGTGAAGAGTTGGTTGTGTCAGTTGATGAAAAGGATTAAAACCACAGAGATATTTCAAGTAACTTGATTTAAGTGAATTACATCTTTCACCTGGTCTCTGCATAACAGTGACAATGAGATCAGCATGGAGCATTTTCATTCAGAGTTTAAAATCAGAGAGCCGTTCACACACAGGTTTACACAACCTCAATGGTTGGAGTCACTCACCAGGAACACCAATAATGGCAATGATTGGGTAGAATATTTTCTCAGCCATGTCGATTGGACGATGCATCTTCAGTGTGAAGTGATGTGTCCCTTCGAGCTGCTGGCAGTCTCTCTGTCTTAAACTCTGAGGTTACCTATTCACAAAGCCTTTCATATATACACTGCAGAATCACCTCAGGGACACTGAGGGAGCAACAACATTTAAAAAAAATATTTGAACAAACAGATTACGACATTGAGTTCAGTGAGGGATAATTATCTTTAGATAAAATTAAATCTTTCCAAACACTGGATTCTGTTGATTACATTTATCATCTAATAACAAGTGGAAAGATGCTGTCCACTCAAACACCATCAGTCCCATCTCTCGACCTCACATTGTTTCAGTGATATCTGTCACTGGGCTGTGACGTTTCAGTAATGAAGTTTCAAATGTCACCGTGTCTCTCTCTCTGTGTGGTATTTAACTGTGGACATTCAGTGATGTGAATTAAGTGGGTTCTGGGTGAACATAGATTGTAAAATGATGTTAACCAATAATCTGGAACTATTTAACGTCAGACCCTCAGAGCCTGCAGCAGATACAAACACATCATCTCTTAGAGCAGTAAATATGCAGATTTAACTGTGACAAGTAACGCACAGACACCAACTGATACAGGCCCCACATCTGATACACAACCTTATGGGGGGAGAGAAATGGGTCCAGATGTGGAGACAGAGAGAGAGAGACAGGACCTGCGAATGTGGAAGGGATTGTGTGGAAGCAGATATTGTGAGAGGAATGGTGTTCATAATAGTAACTGAAACTCAGAGGAAGACAGCTCCATCGTAATGGACCCGCTGCTGTGTTCACATTAAATAGATCAGCTGGAGTATTGTGTCCTGTTCTGGGTCACACACTTTAGACAAGATGTGATGACATTGGCAAGAGAAATGGAGGAGAATGTCCAACAGGAAAGAGGGAACTGTGGTGAGAGAGAGGGAGAAAAATGGGCGGAGAGAGTGATGGATACAGAGTGGGTAAGAGGTCGAGGAAGACAAATGAGGTGAGTGGGAGATGCAGTGCGAATGAGAGAGAGAGGTGTGCGTGTGGACTGAGAGAGTGAGAGACACAGAATAGAGATGGGCTGAGGGGGAGAATTGGGTGGGGTGAGAGAGACAGAAGTGGGGTCAGATAAAGAGAAGGGGTGAGAGTTGGGGAGAGAAGGATCAGTGATATGAAGTGGCCTGAGAGAAGCTGTGTTGTGGGGCAGAGGGAGGGAGTGAGTGGGAGTGGGAGTTTGTGAGAGGAAAGTGTGAGTGAGGGAGTGAATGTTACAGAGGGATTGTGTGAAAGAGTGTGTGAGAAGTGTGAGTGTGCAAGCGTGTGAGCGTGCAAGTGTGTGAGTTTGCATGTGTGTTTTTGTGTGTGTGGGTGCATGCAGATTATAAAGAGAGGGAGTGTGACAGAGGGAGCGAGAGTGTGGGAGTGTGTGAGGGTGACACAGGGAGGCAGAGGGCGTGCGGATTGTGTCAGGTCTGAGAGTGCTTGATAGTGTCTGTGTTTGTGGGTGTTTTTGTCATGGAAGATTGAAGATTAGAGTGTGTCTGTCTGTGAGCGGGTCCACGAGAGACAGCTTGTGATTGTGCGCATGTATGTTAGTGTGTGTACCAGAGAATGTGAGTGTGTGTTTGTGTGAGAGTGTGTGAGAGAGTGTGTTTAGGACAGTGAGGATATACAAATTCCTGAATGTGCATTTGAGAGGGTGTATGAGTCATGTGAGAGTGTGAGTTTGTGTAAGTGTGTGTGAGAGAGTGTGTGAGTGTGTAATATTGTGTAAATGTGTGTGTGGGAGAGTGTACGTGAGTTGGTGAGGGTGTGTGTGTGAGTGTACGTGAGTTGGTGAGGGTGTGTGTGAGTGTACGCGAGTTGGTGAGGGTGTGTGTGAGTGTACGTGAGTTGGTGAGGGTGCGTGTGTGAGTGTACGTGAGTTGGTGAGGGTGTGTGTGTGAGTGTACGTGAGTTGGTGAGGGTGTGTGCGTGAGTGTACGTGAGTTGGTGAGGGTGTGTGAGTGTACGTGAGTTGGTGAGGGTGTGTGCGTGAGTGTACGTGAGTTGGTGAGGGTGTGTGTGAGTGTACGTAAATTGGTGAGCGTGTGTGTGAGTGTACGTGAGGTGGTGAGGGTGTGTGTGTGTGAGTGTACGTGAGTTGGTGAGGGTGTGTGTGAGTGTACGTGAGTTGGTGAGGGTGTGTGTGAGTGTACGTGAGTTGATGAGGGTGTGTGTGTGTGTAAGTGAGTTGGTGAGGGTGTGTGTGTGAGTGTACATGAGTTGGTGAGGGTGTGTGTGTGAGTGTACATGAGTTGGTGAGGGTGTGTGTGAGTGTACGTGAGTAGGTGAGGGTGTGTGTGAGTGTACATGAGTTGGTGAGGGTGTGTGAGTGTACGTGAGTTGGTGAGGGTGTGTGTGTGAGTGTACGCGAGTACGTGAGGGAGTGTGTGTGAGTGCACGCGAGTTGGTGAGGATGTGTGTGTGTGAGAGTACGTGAGTTGGTGAGGGTGTGTGAGTGAGTGTACGCGAGTTGGTGAGGGTGTGTGTGTGAGTGTACGTGAGTTGGTGAGGGTGTGTGTGTGAGTGTACATGAGTTGGTGAGGGTGTGTTTGTGAGTGTACGTGAGTTGGTGAGGGTGTGTGTGAGTGTACGTGAGTTGGTGAGGGGGTGTGTGAGTGTACGCGAGTTGGTGAGGGTGTGTGTACGTGAGTTGGTGACTGTTTAGAGTGAACCTTGAGGATTGTGTCACTATCTGGGGTGATTCTTGGGGATTGTGTCACTATTTAGAGTGATCCTTGGGGATTGTGTCATTATTTAGAGTGATCCTTGGGGATTGTGTCACTATTCAGAGTGATCCTTGGGGATTGTGTCACTATTCAGAGTGATCCTTGGGGATTGTGTCACTATTCAGAGTGACCTTGGGGATTGTGTCACTATTTAGAGTGATCATTGGGGAAAGTGTCACTATTTATAGTGATCCTTGGGGATTGTGTCACTATTTAGAGTGATCCTTGGGGATTGTGTCACTATTTAGAGTGATCCTTGGGGTTTGTGTCACTATTTAGAGTGATCCTTGGGGATTGTGTCATTATTTAGAGTGATCCTTGGGGATTGTGTCACTATTCAGAGTGATCCTTGGGGATTGTGTCACTATTCAGAGTGATCCTTGGGGATTGTGTCACTATTCAGAGTGACCTTGGGGATTGTGTCACTATTTAGAGTGATCATTGGGGAAAGTGTCACTATTTATAGTGATCCTTGGGGATTGTGTCACTATTTAGAGTGATCCTTGGGGATTGTGTCACTATTTAGAGTGATCCTTGGGGTTTGTGTCACTATTTAGAGTGATCCTTGGGGATTGTGTCACTATTTAGAGTGATCCTTGGGGTTTGTGTCACTATTTAGAGTGATCCTTGGGGATTGTGTCACTATTTAGAGTGATCCTTGGGGTTTGTGTCACTATTTAGAGTGATCCTTGGGTATTGTGGCACTATTTAGAGTGACCCTTGGGGATTGTGTCACTATTTAGAGTGATCCTTGGGGATTGTGTCACTATTTAGAGTGATCCTTGGGGATTGTGTCACTATTTAGAATGATCATTGGGGTTTGTGTCACTATTTAGAGTGATCCTTGGGGATTGTGTCACTATTTAGATTGATCCTTGCGGTTTGTGTCACTATTTAGAGTGATCCTTGGGTATTGTGGCACTATTTAGAGTGACCCTTGGGGATTGTGTCACTATTTAGAGTGATCCTTGGGGATTGTGTCACTATTTAGAGTGATCCTTGGGGTTTGTGTCACTATTAAGAGTAATCCTTGGGTATTGTGGCACTATTTAGAGTGACCCTTGGGGATTGTGCCACTATTTAGAGTGATCCTTGGGGATTGTGTCACTATTTAGAGTGATCCTTGGGGTTTGTGTCACTATTTAGAGTGATCCTTGGGTATTGTGGCACTATTTAGAGTGATCCTTGGGGATGGTGTCACCATTGGAGAGATCTTTGGGGAATGTGTCACTATTTAGATTGATCCTTGGGGATTGTGTCAGTATTTCGAGTGATCCCTGGGGATTGTGTCACTATTTGGAGTGACCCTTGGGGATTGTGTCACTATTTAGAGTGATCCTTGGGGATTGTGTCATTATTTAGAGTGACCTTGGGGTTGTGTCAACATTTAGAGTGATCCTGGGGGATTGTGTCACTATTTAGAGTCATTCTTGGGGATTGTGTCACTATTTAGAGTGATCCTTGGGGTTTGTGTCACTATTTAGAGTGATCCATGGGGATTGTGACATTATTTAGAGTGATCCTTGGGGATTGTGACACTATTTAGAGTGATCCTTGGGGACTGTGTCACTATTCAGAGTGATCCTTGGGTATTGTGTCACTTTTTAGAGTGATTCTTGGGGATTGTGTCACTATTTATAGTGATCCTTGGGGATTGTGTCACTATTTAGAGTGATCCTTGGGGAATATGACACTATTTAGAGTGATCCTTGGGGATTGTGACACTATTTAGAGTGATCCTTGTGCATTGAGTCACTATTTAGAGTGACCTTGGGGTTTGTGTCACTATTTAGAGTGATCCTTGGGTATTGTGGCACTATTTAGAGTGACCCTTGGGGATTGTGTCACTATTTAGAGTGATCCTTGGGGATTGTGTCACTATTTAGAGTGATCCTTGGGGATTGTGTCACTATTTAGAATGATCCTTGGGGTTTGTGTCACTATTTAGAGTGATCCTTGGGGATTGTGTCACTATTTAGATTGATCCTTGCGGTTTGTGTCACTATTTAGAGTGATCCTTGGGTATTGTGGCACTATTTAGAGTGACCCTTGGGGATTGTGTCACTATTTAGAGTGATCCTTGGGGTTTGTGTCACTATTTAGAGTAATCCTTGGGTATTGTGGCACTATTTAGAGTGACCCTTGGGGATTGTGCCACTATTTAGAGTGATCCTTGGGGATTGTGTCACTATTTAGAGTGATCCTTGGGGTTTGTGTCACTATTTAGAGTGATCCTTGGGTATTGTGGCACTATTTAGAGTGATCCTTGGGGATGGTGTCACCATTGGAGAGATCTTTGGGGAATGTGTCACTATTTAGATTGATCCTTGGGGATTGTGTCAGTATTTCGAGTGATCCCTGGGGATTGTGTCACTATTTGGAGTGACCCTTGGGGATTGTGTCACTATTTAGAGTGATCCTTGGGGATTGTGTCATTATTTAGAGTGACCTTGGGGTTGTGTCAACATTTAGAGTGATCCTGTGGGATTGTGTCACTATTTAGAGTCATTCTTGGGGATTGTGTCACTATTTAGAGTGATCCTTGGGGTTTGTGTCACTATTTAGAGTGATCCATGGGGATTGTGACATTATTTAGAGTGATCCTTGGGGATTGTGACACTATTTAGAGTGATCCTTGGGGACTGTGTCACTATTCAGAGTGATCCTTGGGTATTGTGTCACTTTTTAGAGTGATTCTTGGGGATTGTGTCACTATTTATAGTGATCCTTGGGGATTGTGTCACTATTTAGAGTGATCCTTGGGTATTGCGTCACTATTTAGAGTGATCATTGGGGTTTGTGTCACTATTTAGAGTGATCCTTGGGGAATATGACACTATTTAGAGTGATCCTTGGGGATTGTGACACTATTTAGAGTGATCCTTGTGCATTGAGTCACTATTTAGAGTGACCTTGGGGATTGTGTCACTATTTTGAGTGATCCTTGGGGAATGTGTCACTATTTAAAGTGTTCCTTGGGGAATGTGGCAGCATTTAGAGTGATCCTTGGAGATTGAGTCACTATTTGGAGTGATCCTTGGGGATTGTGTCACTATTTAGAGTGATCATTGGGGATTGTGTCACTATTTTGAGTGATCCTTGGGGATTGTGTCACTATTGAGAGTGATCCTTGGGGATTGTGTCACTATTTACAGTGATCCTTGGATATTGTGTCACTGTTTGGAGTGATTTTTGGGGATTGTTTCACTATTTTAAGTGATCCTTGGGGATTGTGTCACTATTTAGAGTGATCCTTGGGGATTGTGTCACTATTTCAAGTGATCCTTGTGCATTGAGTCACTATTTAGAGTGACCTTGGGGATTGTGTCACTATTTAGAGTGATCCATGGGGATTGTGTCACTATTTAGAGTGATCCCTGGGTATTGTGTCACTGTTTAGAGTGATTCTTGGTGATTGTGTCACTATTCAGAGTGATCCTTGGGGATTGTGTCAGTATTTAGAGTGACCTTGGGGATTGTGTCACTATTTCGAGTGATCCTTGGGGATTGTGTCACTATTTAGAGTGATCCTTGGGTTTTGCGTCACTATTTCGAGTGATCATTGGGGTTTGTGTCACTATTTAGAGTGATCCTTGGGGATTGTGACACTATTTAGAGTGACCCTTGGGGATTGTGACACTATTTAGAGTGATCCTTGTGCATTGAGTCACTATTTAGAGTGACCTTAGGGATTGTGTCACTATTTTGAGTGATCCTTGGGGAATGTGTCACTATTTAAAGTGTTCCTTGGGGAATGTGGCAGCATTTAGAGTGATCCTTGGGGATTGAGTCACTATTTAGAGTGATCCTTGGGGATTGTGTCATTATTTAGAGAGATCCTTGGGGATTGTGTCACTATTTTGAGTGATCCTTGGGGATTGTGTCACTATTTAGAGTGATCCTTGGGGATTGTGTCACTATGTAGAGTGATCCTTGGATATTGTGTCACTGTTTAGAGTGATTTTTGGGCATTGTTGCACTATTTTAAGTGATCCTTGGGGATTGTGTCACTATTTAGAGTGATCCATGGGGATTGTGTCACTATTTAGAGTGATCCTTGGGTATTGTGTCACTGTTTAGAGTGATTCTTGGGGATTGTGTCACTATTTAGAGTGATCCTTGGGGTTGTGTCACTATTTATAGTGATCCTTGGGAATTGTCACTATTTCGAGTGATCCTTGGGTACTGTGTCACTGTTTAGAGTGATTTTTGGGGATTGTGTCACTATTTAGACTGATCCTTGGGTATTGTGTCACTGCTAAGAGTGATTCTTGGGGATTGTGTCACTATTTATAGTGATCCTTGGGGATTGTGTCACTATTTCGAGTGATCCTTGTGCATTGAGTCACTATTTAGACTGAAATTGGGGATTGTGTCATTATTTTGAGTGAACCTTGGGGATTGTGTCACTATTTAGAGTGATCCATGGGGATTGTGTCACTATTTAGAGTGATCCTTGGGTTTTGCGTCACTATTTCGAGTGATCATTGGGGTTTGTGTCACTATTTAGAGTGATCCTTGGGGATTGTGACACTATTTAGAGTGACCCTTGGGGATTGTGACACTATTTAGAGTGATCCTTGTGCATTGAGTCACTATGTAGAGTGACCTTGGGGATTGTGTCACTATTTTGAGTGATCCTTGGGGAATGTGTCACTATTGAAAGTGTTCCTTGGGGAACGTGGCAGCATTTAGAGTGATTCTTGGGGATTGTGTCAGTATTTAGAGTGATCGTTGGGTATTGTGTCACTATTTAGAGAGATCCTTGGGGATTGTGTAACTATTTAGAGTGATCCTTGGGGATTGTCTAACTATTTAGAGTGATCCTTGGGGATTGTGTAACTATTTAGAGTGATCCTTGGAGATTGTGTCACGATTTAGAGTGATCCTTGTGGATTGTGTCACTATTTAGAGAGATCCTTGCACCTGTGTCACTATCTATAGTGGTCCTTGGGGATTGTGTCACTATTTAGATTCATCCTTGTGGATTGTGTCACTATTTAGAGTGATCCTTGGGGATTGTCACTATTTGGAGTGACCCTTGGGGATTGTGTCACTATTTAGAGTGATCCTTGGGGATTGTCTCACTATTTAGAGTGATCCTTGGGGATTGTGTAACTATTTAGAGAGATCCTTGTGGATTGTGTCACTATTTAGAGAGATCCTTGGGGATTGTGTCACTATTTAGAGTGATCCTAGGGGATTGTGTCACTATTTAGAGAGATCCTTGGGGATTGTGTCACTATTTAGAGTGATCCTTGGGGATTGTGTCAGTATTTTGAGAGATCCATGGGGATTGTGTCACTGTTTAGAGTGATCCTTGGGGATTGTGTCACTATTTAGAGTGATCCGTGGGGATTGTGTCACTATTTCGAGTGAACAATGGGGATTGTGTCACTATTTAGAGTGATTCTTGGGGATTGTGTCAGTATTTAGAGAGATTCTTGGGGATTTTGTCAGTATTTAGAGTGATTCTTGGGGATTGTGTCACTATTTCGAGTGATCCTTGGGGATTGTGTCACTATTTAGAGTGATCCTTAGGGATTGTGTCACTATTTAGAGAGATCCTTGGGGACTGCGTCACTATTTAGAGTGATCCATGGGGATTGTGTCACTATTTAGAGTGATCCTTGGGTATTGTGTCACTGTTTAGAGTGATCCTTGGGGATTGTGTCACTATTTAGAGTGATCCTTGGGGATTGTGTCACTATTTAGAGAGATCCTTGGGGATTGTGTAACTATTTAGAGTGATCCTTGGGGATTGTGTCACTATTTAGAGTGATCCATGGGGATTGTGTCACTATTTAGAGTGATCCTTGGGCATTGCGACATTATTTAGGGTGACCTTGGGGATTGTGTCACTATTTTGAGTGATCCTTGGGGATTGTATCACTATTTAGAGGGATTCTTGTGGATTGAGTCACTATTTAGAGTGATCCTTGGGGATTGTGTCACTATTTGGAGTTATCCTTGGGGACTGTGTCACTATGTAGAGTGATCATTGGGCATTGTGTCGATACTTAGGGTGATCCTTGGGGATTGTGTCACTATTTGGAGTGATCCTTGGGGATTGTGTCACTATTTAGAGTGATCCTTGGGGATTGTGTCTCTATTTCGAGTGATCCGTGTGCATTGAGTCACTATTAAGAGTGACTTTGGGGATTGTGTCACTATTTAGAGTGATCCTTGGGGATTGTGTCACTATTTCGAGAGATCCTTGGGGATTGTGTCAGTATTTAGAGTGATCCTTGGGGATTGTGTCCCTATTTAGAGTGATCCTTGTGGGTTGTGTCACTATTTAGAGTGGTCCTTGGGGATTGTGTCACTATTTAGAGAGTTCCTTGGGGATTGTGTCAATATTTACTGTGATCCTTCGGGATTGTGTCTCTATTTAGAGTGATCCTTGGGGATTGTGTCACTATTTTGAGTGATCCCTGGGGATTGTGTCATTATTTCGAGTGATCCTTGAGGATTGTCTCACTATTTCGAGTGTTCCTTGGGTATTGTGTCACTTTTTTTGGTGATCCTTGGGGATTGTGTCTCTATTTAGAGTGATCCTTGGGAATTTTGTCACTATTTAGAGTGATCCTTGGGGATTGTGTCAATATTTAGAGTGATCCTTGGGGTCTGTGTCACTATTTAGAGTGATCCTTGGGGAATGTCTCACCATTTAGAGTGATCCTTGGGGATTGTGTAACTATTTAGAGTGATCCTTGGGGATTGTGTCACTATTTAGAGTGATCCTTGGGGATTGTGTCACTATTTAGAGAAATCTTGGGGATTGTGTCACTAATAAGAGTGATCCGGGGGGATTGTGACAGTATTTTGAGAGATCCTTGGGGATTGTGTCACTATTTAGAGTGTTCCATGGGGATTGGGTAACTATTTAGAGTGATCCTTGGGGATTGTGTCACTATTTAGAGTGATCCTTGGGGATTGTGTCAATACTTAGAGTGATCCTTGGGGATTGTGCCACTATTTGGAGTTATCCTTCTGGATTGTGTCACTGTTTAGGGAGATCCTTGGGGATTGTGTCAGTATTTAGTGTGACCCTTGGGGATAGTGTCACTATTTGGAGTGATCCTTGGGCATTATGTCACTATTTTGAATGATCCTCGAGGATCCTGTCATGATTTAGAGTGATCCTTGGCATTGTGTCAATATTTAGGGTGATCCTTGGAGATTGTGTCACTATTTTGAGTGATCCTTGGGGATTGTGTCACTATTTAGAGTGATCCTTGGGGATTGTGTCACTATTTAGAGTGATCCTTGTGCATTGAGTCACTATTAAGAGTGGCCTTGGGGATTGTGTCACTATTTTGAGTGATCCTTGGGGAATGTGTCACTATTTTGAGTGATCCTTGGGGAATGTGTCACTATTTTGAGTGATCCTTGGGGATTGTGTCACTATTTGTAGTGATCCTTGGGGATTGTGTCACTATTTAGAGAAGATCCTTGGGGATTGTGTCACTATTTAGAGTGATCCTTGGGGATTGTGTCACTATTTTGAGTGATCCTTGCGGATTGTGTCACTAATTAGAGTGATCCTTGGGGATTGTGTCACTATTGAGAGTGATCCTCGGGGATTGTGTCACTATTTGTAGTGATCCTTGGGGATTGTGTCACTATTTAATGTGATCCTTGGGAACTGTGTCACTTTTTAGTGTGATCCTTGGGGATTGTCTCACCATTTAGTGTTATCGTTGGGGATTGTGTAACTATTTAGAGTGATCCTTGGGAATTGTGTCACTATTTAGAGAGATCCTTGGGGATTTTGTTAATATTTAGAGTGATCCTTGGGGATTGTGCCACTATTTGGACTTATCCTTGGGGATTGTGTCACTGTTTAGGGAGATCCTTGGGGATTGTGTCAGTATTTAGTGTGACCCTTGAGGATTGTGTCACTATTTGGAGTGATCCTTGGGCATTGTGTCACTATTTTGAATGATCCTCGAGGATTCTGTCATGATTAAGAGTGATCCTTGGGCATTGTGTCAATATTTAGGGTGATCCTTGGAGATTGTGTCACTATTTGGAGTGATCCTTGTGGATTGTGTCGCTATTTTGAGTGATCCTTTGGGATTGTGTCACTATTTAGAGTGATCCTTGGGGATTGTGTCACTATTTTGAGTGATCCTTGGGGATTGTGTCACTATTTTGAGTGGTCCTTGGGGATTGTGTCACTATTTGGAGTGATCCTTGGGGATTGTGTCACTATTTAGAGAAGATCCTTGGGGATTGTGTCACTATTTAGAGTGATCCTTGGGGATTGTGTCACTATTTAGAGAGATCCTTGGGGATTGTGTCAGTATTTAGAGTGATCCCTGGGGATTGTGTCATTATTTAGTGTGATCCTTGAGGATTGTGTCACTATTTCGAGTGTTCCTTGGGTATTGTGTCACTTGTTTGTGTGATCCTTGGCTATTCTTTCACTATTTAGAGTGATCCTTGGGGATTGTGTCACTATTTAGAGTGATCCTTGGGGATTGTGTCACTATTTAGAGTGATCCTTGGGGTCTGTGTCACTATTTAGAGTGATCCTTGGGGATTGTGTCACTATTTAGAGTGATTCTTGGGGATTGTGTAACTATTTAGAGTGATCCTTGGGGATTGTGTCACGATTTAGAGTGATCCTTGGGGATTGTGTCACTATTTAGAGAGATCCTTTGGCCTTTGTCACTATTTATAGTGATCCTTGGGGATTGTGTCACTATTTAGCGTGATCCTTGGGGATTGTATCACTATTTAGTGTCATCCTTGTGGATTGTGTCACTATTTAGAGTGATCCTTAGGGATTGTGTCACTATTTGGAGTGACCCTTGGGGATTGTGTCACTATTTGGAGTGACCCTTGGGGATTGTGTCAGTATTTAGAGTGATCCTTGGGGATTGTGTCACTATTTAGAGTGATTCTTGGGGATTGTGTAACTATTTAGAGTGATCCTTGGGGATTGTGACACGATTTAGAGTGATCCCTGGGGATTGTGTCACTATTTAGAGAGATCCTTTGGCCTTTGTCACTATTTATAGTGATCCTTGGGGATTGTGTCACTATTTAGCGTGATCCTTGGGGATTGTATCACTATTTAGTGTGATCCTTGTGGATTGTGTCACTATTTAGAGTGATCCTTAGGGATTGTGTCACTATTTGGAGTGACCCTTGGGGATTGTGTCACTATTTGGAGTGACCCTTGGGGATTGTGTCAGTATTTAGAGTGATCCTTGGGGATTGTGTCACTATTTAGAGTGATCCTTGGGGATTGTGTCATTATTTAGAGTGATCCTTGGGGATTGTGTCACTATTTAGAGTGATCCTTGGGGATTGTGTCACTATTTAGAGAGATCCTTGGGGATTGTGTCACTATTTAGAGTCATCCTTGAGGATGGTAGGGTTCTGAAGATTGTAGAGGAACAGAGAGATCTTGCGGTCCATATCCACAGATCTCTAAACGTTGCCACTCAATTGAATTGAGCCGTGAAGAAGGCCTATAGTGTGTTAGCTTTTATTAACAGGGGGTTGGAGTTTAAGAGCCGTGGGGTTATGCTGCAACTGTACAGGACCTCGGTGAGACCACATTTGGAATATTGTGTGCAGTTCTGGTCACCTCACTATAAAAGGATGTGGAAGCGCTGGAACGAGTGCAGAGGAGATTTACCAGGATGCTGCCTGGTTTGGAGGGTAGGTCTTATGAGGAAAGGGTGAGGGAGCGAGGGCTATTCTCTCTGGAGCGGCGGAGGCTCAGGGGAGACTTAATAGAGGTTTATAAAATGATGAAGGGGATAGATAGGGTGAACGTTCAAAGACTATTTCCTCGAGTGGATGGAGCTATTACAAGGGGGCATAACTATAGGGTTCGTGGTGGGAGATATAGGAAGGATATCAGAGATAGGTTCTTTACGCAGAGAGTGGTTGGGGTGTGGAATGGACTGCCTGCAGTGATAGTGGAGTCAGACACTTTAGGAACATTTAAGCGGTTATTGGATAGGCACATGGAGCACACCAGGATGATAGGGAGTGGGATAGCTTGATCTTGGTTTCACATAAAGCTCGGCACAACATCGTGGGCCGAAGGGCCTGTTCTGGGCTGTACTGTTCTATGTTCTATAAAACTCCAATGCCCTCGACAAATGCAGCAAAACATCCCTATTTCTCTCCTCAAATCCTCTCGCTGTGAAGGCCAACATCCCATTTGCCTTTGTTACTGCCTGCTGTGCCTGCTTGCTTACTTTCAGTGACTGATGCATGAGGACACCAAGGTCTCGCTGAGTATCCAGCTCTCAATTTACATCCGTTCAAGTAATAACCTGTGTTCTTATTATTGCTGCCAAAGTGGATCACCTCACACTGAGTCACATTATACTGCATCTTCCATGCAGATGCCCACAGACACACCCTATCCAAATCACGCTGAAGCATCTCTCCATCCTGCCCATTTTAACCTTCCACACCAGTTTATTTTCATACTCTGATTGTTTTCCCTTCTTAATCAATGCCTTTCTTGAATTTGGATAAGGAACCTCAATCACATCCTCCCATAGGTTGGATGTATAAACAGCGACTATGTAACTGGGGGTGAATCCGTGCTGTTGTGTTTCACCCTTTCATCAATTCACATCTACTCTTTTGTTTTCTATCTGGCTGCTAACACGTTGCGTTTGGCGTGTCTGTGGGATCCTGCTGTGCAGGATGGCCAGCAGGATTTCTGACATGACTATGGAACGTTAATGTTCCCCTCAAATCCACCCTAAATCCACTGCTCCTGGATATTGACCCCTCTGCTAAGAGGAAAAAGTTTCTTCTTAACTCTCCTATCTTTGTCCCTCATTATTTTGTAACCATAATGAGGTCCACGCTCCACGTTCACTGTTCTGAAGAAAACAACCCCAGCCTCACCATCCTGGCTTCATTGCAGAAACACTCCAGCCCAGGAAACATCCCGGTGAATCCCTCTCCCGTCCCTCGCTGGGAAATCACATCCTTCTTCTAGTGAGGCCACCGGACCTCCTCACTGTCCTCCAGCTGAGGGTGGCAGTGAGAGGCGCTGGGAGGAAGCAGTCGGTGCGGGGATCCCCTGTGTTCGGTCCCTTAGCAACAAGTATTCCACTTTGGATACAGATGAGGGGGGGCGACCTACCAGTGGTGAGCCGCAGTGACCAGATCGCCAGCGCTGAGTCCGTCCCTGTGGCTCAGAAGGGAAAGGGGGAGAGCGGTAGAGCTATAGTTATTGGGGACTCGTTTGTTCGAGGGATAGATAGGAGGTTCTGTGGCAACAAGAGAGACTCACGGATGGTATGTTGCCTCCCGGATGCCAGGGTCCGTGACATCTCCGACCGTGTCTTCAGGATTCTAAAGGGGGAGGGGGAACAGTCACAAGTCGTGGTACACGTCGACACCAAAGACATAGGTAAGAGAGGGGACGGGGACTTAAAACAGGAATTCAGGGAGCTAGGGTGGAAGCTGAGAGCCAGGACAAAACAGGTTGTCATCTCTGGTATGTTGCCGGTGCCACGGGATAGCGAGTTGAGGAACAGGGAGAGAGTGCAGTTAAAGACATGGATGCAGGGATGGTGTAGGAGGGAGGGTTTCAGCTATGTGGATAATTGGAACACTTTCTGGGGAAGGTGAGACCTGTACCAACAGGACGGGGTGCACCTGAACCAGAGGGGCACCAATATCCTGGGAGGGAAATTTGCTACGGCTCTTCGGGGGGGTTTAAACTAATTTTTCAGGGGGATGGGAAAAGGAGTTGTAGTCCAGAGGTCAGTGAGTGCAGTGAGGTACTGGGAAGGGTATCATGGTCAAAGGTGGGTCCCAGCAGACAAGAAGGTGGGTTGAAGTGTGTCTACTTCAATGCAAGGAGCATCCGAAATAAGGTAGGTGAACTTGGGGCGTGGATTGGTACTTGGGACTACGATGTTGTGGCCATTACGGAGACATGGGTAGAACAAGGACAGGAATGGTTGTTGGAAGTTCCGGGGTATAGATGTTTCAGTAAATGTAGGGTAGCTGGTAAAAGAGGTGGAGGAGTGGCACTGTTAGGAATAGGAAAGGAGCGGTCACGTTGTTAGGAGTTTACTATAGGCCCCCAAATAGTAATAGAGATGTGGAGCAAGAAATTGCTAAGCAGATTATGGATAGGTGTGGAGGTCACAGGGTAGTTGTCATGGGGGACTTTATCCTTCCAAATATTGATTGGAACCTTTGTAGGTCGAATAGTTCGGATGGGGCAGGTTTTGTGCAGTGTGTGCAGGGGGGGTTCCTGACACAATATGTGGATAGGCCGACAAGAGGTGGGGCCACATTGGATTTGGTAATGGGAAATGAACCGGGCCAAGTGTTGGATTTGGTTCTGGGAGAGCACTTTGGAGAGCGTGACCACAATTCAGTGTATTTTGTTATTGCAATGGAGAGGGAGAGGGCCGTACGGGCAGGGCATAGTTTACAATTGGGGGAGAGGTAATTATGATGCAATCAGGCGGGAATTAGGAAGCATAGGATGGGAACAAACATTGTCAGGCAAAGGCACTAATGATAAGTGGAACTTTTTCAAGGAACAAATACTGCGTGTCCTTGATAGGTATGTCCCTGCCAGGCAGAGAGGAAATGGCCGAGTGAGGGAACCATGGTTCACAGAAGAGGTGGAATGTCTTGTCAAGAGGAAGAAGGAAGCGTTTGTTAGGTTGAGAAAACAGGGTTCAGTTGGCTCGATGGAGGGTTACAAGTTAGCAAGAAATGAGCTGAAAAAGGGGCTTAGGAGAGCTAGGAGGGGGCATGAAAAGTCCTTGGCGGGTCGGATCAAGGAAAACGCCAAGGCTTTTTACTCTTATGTGAGGAATAAAAGAATGACCAGGGTGAGGCTGGGGCCGGTCAAGGACGGCAGTGGGAATTTGTGCATGGAGTCAGAAGAGATAGGAGAGGTGATCAATGAATACTTTTCTTCGGTGTTCACCAAGGAGAGGGGCCATGTTTTTGAGGAAGAGAGGGTGTCACAGGCTGATAGGCTGGAGGAAGTGGATGTTCGGAGGGAAGATGTACGAGCAATTTTGAATAAACTGAAAGTTGATAAGTCCCCTGGGCCTGATGAAATATATCCTAGGATTCTTTGGGAGGCAAGGGATGAGATAGCAGAGCCTTTGGCATTGATCTTTGGGTCCTCACTGTCCACGGGGGTGGTGCCAGAGGACTGGAGAATGGCGAATGTTGTTCCTCTTTTTTAGAAAGGCAATAGAAATGACCCTGGTAATTATAGACCGGTTAGTCTTACTTTGGTGGTCGGTAAGTTGATGGAAAAGGTCCTTAGGGATAGGATTTACGATCATTTAGAAAGATGCAGCTTAATCCGGGATAGTCAGCATGGATTTGTGAAGGGCAAGTCTTGCCTCACAAATTTGATAGAATTTTTTGAGGAGGTAACTAAGTGTGTTGATGAAGGTAGTGCAGTTGATGTCATATCCATGGATTTGAGTAAGGCTTTTGATAAAGTCCTCCACGGTCGGCTGATGAAGAAAGTAAGGATGTGTGGGATAGAGGGAAGTTTGGCCGATTGGATAGGTAACTGGCTATCTCACAGAAGACAGAGGGTGGTGGTGGATGGAAAATTTTCGGACTGGAAACCGGTGACCAGCGGAGTGCCACAGGGATCAGTGCTTGGTCCTCTGCTATTTGTAATTTTTATAAATGACTTGGAGGAGGGGGCTGAAGGGTGGATCAGTAAATTTGCTGATGACACCAAGATTGGTGGAGTAGTGGATGAGTTCTATGTTCTAAGATCATTCTTGACAGATTTAGTTGAATTATTTGAGTAATAATCTGGAATAATCGATGAGATTAATATGATTCATGTCAGACACCTTGAGTTTCTAAGTTTCTGAAGTAAGTTAACACTTAACAGAGTGGTGAGTAATCTCAGAGCAAGTGGAGTAAGAGGACAAGCACCAGAGTGGACAACAAGTTGGCTCCAAAGACAGAACACAGTGAATCGGAGTTAATGGGATTTACTCTGATTGCTGCTGTGGCTGAATGGAGTTTTAACTTTTAATATCCTGAAAGATCTTCAATCCAGCAAACCTGGCTTCTTGGTTAAAGTTGTTTTTTTCACTATGTTGAATTTCCTTGTGGTCAGCGGCCTGGAATTTGACAAAGGACAGAAGGTGTCACATTCAACAGCTTGTCCCTGGCAGGGATGAGGTCTGATGTGGAGATGCCGGCGTTGGACTGGGGTAAACACAGTAAGAAGTTTAACAACACCAGGTTAAAGTCCAACAGGGATGAGGTCTGTACAGACTTCTGGGAGACACTCTTCCGCATATGGCCATTGGAATGCAAACAATATGCACTGAGATGATGAGGCCTCAAGTGACCAATGATGCTATTCTGGTTGGATATGTTGGCCCTAATCGAACGATGCAATTGGGGTTCAGATTAATGAATGGGCTGGTTACCAAGGAACTTTTGGAATTTTAACTCTGCTAACACAAATAGCTTGTTCAGAAAGGCAGTGTGAAGAACCCGGGAACCAAGCTCACAAGGAGAGACAACATCTGGAAGGAGGAGAGAACAAGTGACTGATTCTATTTAACAAAAAAATCCTGACCAGGTTTTAATTCCAAGTGGAAATCAACCTTAAGTTAGGTTAAGTAACAGATAATGAGAATTTGGTTTATGTATTGCAAGTATTTGCTGTTGTTTAAGTAGCTATAGAATAAAGGACATTGTGTTTAAGTATTTAAAGTCGACTTTATGTCTTTATTCGCGACAGAGGGTAAAACACACAGGTTTGGACAACACTGGAAGGTGAGAAGTGGTTTTCCACAAGGATCAGCGCTGGGATCAATGTCTTTCACCATTTACATCAACAATATGGGATCAGGAAACACAATTATAACTTCAATATTTATGAAATAATCCAAATTGAGAATGAGAATAACCATCGTGGAAGAATGCAATTAAATACAATAACACAACAATAATAAATTATAAGCATGTAAATTGGATATTCGAATTGGAAATAAATTCCATGAAACTCAGTCATCAGAACATTATGTTTCCGAACCATATAGAAATCAAAAGTGTCTGAATTATTTCCAGGAGTTTAAGGATTCAGGGATCAAATTGACAGAAAGTTTGAGGCAGCAACACAGCTTCAAAGGAACCATATCAATCAGGAAAGAAAATCAGTGGAGTTAGAACATAGAACATAGAACATTACAGCGCAGAACAGGCCCTTCGGCCCACGATGTTGCACCGACCAGTTAAAAAAAAAACCCTCCAACCTAAACCAATTTCTTTTCGTCCATGAACCTATCTACGGATCTCTTAAACGCCCCCAAACTAGGCGCATTTACTACTGATGCTGGCAGGGCATTCCAATCCCTCACCACCCTCTGGGTAAAGAACCTACCCCTGACATCGGTTCTATAACTACCCCCCCTCAATTTAAAGCCATGCCCCCTCGTGCTGGATTTCTCCATCAGAGGAAAAAGGCTATCACTATCCACCCTATCTAAACCTCTAATCATCTTATATGTTTCAATAAGATCCCCTCTTAGCCGCCGCCTTTCCAGCGAAAACAATCCCAAATCCCTCAGCCTCTCCTCATAGGATCTCCCCTCCATACCAGGCAACATCCTGGTAAACCTCCTCTGCACCCTCTCCAAAGCCTCCACATCCTTCCTGTAATGTGGGGACCAGAACTGCACACAGTACTCCAAGTGCGGCCGCACCAGAGTTGTGTACAGTTGCAACATAACGCTACGACTCCTAAATTCAATCCCCCTACCAATAAACGCCAAGACACCATATGCCTTCTTAACAACTTTATCTACTTGATTCCCAACTTTCAGGGATCTATGCACACATACACCTAGATCCCTCTGCTCCTCCACACTATTCAAAGTCCTCCCGTTAGCCCTATACTCAACACATCTGTTATTCCGACCAAAGTGAATTACCTCACACTTCTCCGCATTAAACTCCATCCGCCACCTCTCGGCCCAACTTTGCAACCTGTCTAAGTCTTCCTGCAAACTACGACACCCTTCCTCACTGTCTACCACACCACCGACTTTGGTGTCATCAGCAAATTTGCTAATCCACCCAACTATACCCTCATCCAGATCATTAATAAATATTACAAACAGCAGTGGCCCCAAAACAGATCCCTGAGGTACACCACTTGTAACCGCACTCCATGATGAATATTTACTATCAACCACCACCCTCTGTTTCCTATCCGCTAGCCAATTCCTGATCCAATTTCCTAGATCACCCCCAATCCCATACATCTGCATTTTCTGCAGAAGCCTACCATGGTGAACCTTATCAAACGCCTTACTAAAATCCATATATACCACGTCCACTGCCTTGCCCCCATCCACCTCCTTGGTCACTTTCTCAAAAAACTCAATAAGGTTAGTAAGGCACGACCTACCTGCCACAAAACCATGCTGACTATCACCTATCAATTCATTACTCTCCAAATAACTATAAATCCTATCCCTTATAATTTTTTCCAACATCTTGCCGACAACAGAAGTGAGACTCACCGGTCTATAATTCCCGGGGAAGTCTCTGTTCCCCTTCTTAAACAATGGGACAACATTCGCTAACCTCCAATCTTCTGGTACTATACCAGAGGCCAACGACGACCTGAAGATCAGAGCCAGAGGCTCTGCAATCACTTCTCTTGCCTCCCAGAGAATCCTTGGATAAATCCCATCCGGACCAGGGGATTTATCTATTTTCAGACCCTCCAGAATATCCTGCACATCCTCCTTATCAACTGTAATACTGTCTATTCTACTCCCTTGCAACCCAGTGTCCTCCTCAGCTATATTCATGTCCCCTTGCGTGAACACCGAAGAGAAATATTGGTTCAATGCTTCACCAATCTCCTCCGGTTCCACACATAACTTCCCTCTGCCATCTATAACTGGCCCTAAACTTGCCCTAACCAACCTTCTGTTCTTGACATACCTATAGAACGCCTTAGGATTCACTTTAACCCTATCCGCCAAAGTCTTCTCATGTCATTTCTAGATTCATACAAATGTGAACAACTTACAATTGTTTTTGGAAAAAGCAGAGAATTCTGCTGGGTTTTTGTGTTGTTTAAATGTCAGGAATTAGCTGACGCTTGTTCCTTTTCAATAGATGACAGAGCTATCGAGACATTTCACATCATTCACTGACAAAGAAACATTAAAAACTAAAACTAAATCAAACTTCTCCTGTTTTTAAACTCTTCCAAAATCAAAGATAGAGGCAGCTCCATGAGATGGAGATTTCACTCACAATGGACAAGATTTCACTCAACCCAATAGTTTCATTGATCAGTGCGCCCTTGAGTTCCTTACGGAAGTATTTCTATTCATGAAAACGATTAAAATGGATGAGCATAAATTGCAAAATTCCATGAATCAAAAATCTGGAACTACTTAATTTCCAAAATAATATTCCATCCCTCAATCTACTGCAGCTCAACAACAATGGGACTTCTCAGAAAATTCAGACCCTGCAGCAGATCCAAACACATCACCTCTTAGTGGGAGAGAGGGGATGAGGGAGAGAGGGAGGGCGCCAGGGAGGGAGAGAGGGCGCGAGGGAGGGAGAGAGGGGGCGAGGGTGGGAAGAAAAAGGGCAAGGCTGGGAGAGCCGGGGCGACTAAGGGAGAGTCACAGAGTTGAAGAGGTTTACAGCATGGAACCTGGCCTTTCGGACCAACTTGTCCATGCCGCCCTTCTTTTTAAACCCCGAGATCTCTTTGTTCTGTCACTCTATCCAACGCTCTGCCATTCACTGAATAAGTCCTGCCCTGGTACAATCTACCAAAATGCATCACCTTACATTGATCTAAATTCAACTCCATCTGCGATTTGTCAGCTCACTGGCCCAATTGACCAAGATCCCGTTGCATTTCGAGGTAACCTTCTTCACTGTCCACTATGCCACCAATCTTGGTGTAATCTGCAAACTTACTAACCATGCCTCCCTATCTTCTCATCTAAATCGTTAATATAAATGACAAATAACAGTGGACCCAGCACCAATCCCCGAGGCACTCCGCTGGTCACAGGCCTCCAGTGTGAAAACCAAACCTTTACAGCCACCCTCTGTATTCTTTCAGCAAGCCAATTCTGTTTCCATTCAGCTACCTCAGACTGGATCCCGTGAGATTTAACATTACTCAACAACTTACCATGAGGTACCTTGTCAAAGGCCTTGCTAAAGTCCATGTAGACAACATCAACTGCACTGCCCTCATCTACCTCCTTGGTTACCCTTTCAAAAAACTCAATCAAATTTATGAGACATGATTTTCCACTCGCAAAGCCATGCTGACTGTTCCTAATCAGTCCCTGTGTCTCTAAATGCCTATATATCTTGTCTCTCAAAATACCTTCCAAAAACTGACCCACCACAGATGTGAGGCTCACCGGCCTGTAGCACCCAGGCTTTTCCCTGCAGCCCTTTTTAAACAAAGGCACAACATTTGCCACCCTCCAATCTTCAGGCATCTCACATGTGATTATCAATGATTCAAATGTCTCTGCTCGGGGAACCGCAATTTCCTCCCTAGCCTCCCACATCATTCTGGGATATACCTCATCAGGGAATTTATCTACCTTGATGTGCTTTAAGACTTCCAGCACCTCCTTCTCCGTTATAGGTACACTCCTCAAGACTTCACTATTTATTTCCCCAAGTTCCCTCACATCCATACTTTTCTCAACAGTGAATAATGATGAGGAATATTCATTTAGGATCTCCCCAACTCTTGTGGATCCGCACATCGATGACCCTGTTGATCTTAGCGAGACACAACTCTCTCCCTAGTTACTCTTTTGGTCTTTATGTATTTGTCGAAGCTCTTTGGATTCTCCTTTGACTTGTCTGCCAAAACAATCTTGTGTACCCTTTTTGCCCCCCTGATTTCTCTCAACTCTACTCCTAAACCCCTATACTCTTCAAGGGATTCACTCGATCAAGCTGCCTATGCATGTCATGGTCTCCTTCTTCTTCTTGACCAGGACCTCAAGAACCCCAGTCATCCAGGGTTCCCTACTTCTACCAGCCTTGCCCTTCACTCTAAGAGGAATGTGCTTACCCTGAACCCTGGTTAAAACACTTTTGAAAGCCTGCCACTTATCAGGCATCCCTTTGCCTTCCCACAGACTCCCCCAATTAACTGTTGAAAGTTCCTGCCTGATACCATCAAAATTGGCCTTGCCCCAATTTAGAATTTTAAACTTTGGGACAGAACTATCATTCCCCATAGCTATCTTAAAACTAATGGAATTATGGTCACTGGTCCCAAAGTGATCCCTCACTAACACTTCTGTCACCTGCTTTTCCTTATTTCCCAAGGGATGAGGGAGGGAGAGAGGGAGAGCTGGGGAGAGGGATTGACAGTTGTGGAGACAGGTGTTTGTGGAATCCAGGGGAGTTAACAGAACGCAACTGGGGAGAATACAGGTCAGTTTTAATTTAATCTGAATCAATGAAGTGTTAACAGCCTTATGGGCAGTTTTGAAGACAGTCACAATCGATATACAGTCCACAGTGAGATTGGTAACACATCCCTTTTCTCTCTCCACTCCCTCATGTTGTGGGGACTCGCTGCAAGTATTTTACTGGTTTGCATGGCTTTCAGAATTTCTGTAATCGAGGAACACAACCAACAGTGTGTGTGAGACAGAGAGAGTTTGAGAGATTTAGAGAGAGAGAGAAAGAGAGAGGGAGAGATTGAGAGAGATTCAGAGAGTGGGTGAGCGTTCTGCAGTATTTCATGCTTCTCGCTGGGACGGAGATGGACAAATTGAGCAAGTGAGTAACAGAGAGAGTCACAGAGAGACGGGGAGATATTCACCAATTTAAACATTATTGTGGATTTGCAATGGACCGCAGGCTGTTTGAGATTCAGAAACAAGTATATTAAGCTGGAACATTACGGCAAATTGGCACTTATTAAAACATGAACACAAAGAAAACACTCAGACACAGAGAGGCACACACAGACACAGGCATGCAAACATGTAGGCAGAGACACAAAGAGTGACTGATTAACACTTAGATTTCTAACAATAAATGCCCTGATTAAACTGTCACTGGATGGTGGGGTTAACCCAGCAAACCAACACAGCTGGGTCAGAATCAGAACTCACCTTCTGCACTCACTGAAACACTCCTGTATCACCTGCCTTATTGCAATGGGATGCCGCGTTTGGGAGCAGGACAGGGACATGGGGTGTGGACAACTGCACATGTGGAGGATAAGGACGAGGAATCTATCAGAGAATCCACACAAACCAGGGAGAAACAAACAAGGAAACACATGTTGAAACTGAGAGGTTGCTGTGTGGAAAGATTTAGAAATTGTTGGGAACATTGACCCAGTGAAATGTTGCCAATGTGATCAGAATAGATATGGTAAAATCTTTCTGCAGCATTAAGGCACGCAGTGTACTGAGTGGAACAATATTGTAGCATTCCAAAATAAACTACATTGGGCTTTGGACTGTCTGAATACACCTGCTATTGGTCTGTGGTTCTGCAATTTCCTCACTGACAAAAACATGAATACAGTCTGTTTCAATGATTCGAGCTTTCAACATGAGGTGCGCTTTGGATGTCAAGGAGAATATAGGACAGGAGAAGGCAAGGAAGGGAAGCTTCTGTTAGATTCTGAAATCTCCCACACAGCACAAGATAGGCACACAATCACACTCACAGCCACATACTCACGCTCAGACTGTGAAGGGAAATTGCCAAAAGCATTTGATGGGGACAGTGTAGAGGAAGCTTTACTCTTCATCTAACCCCGTGCTGTATCTGTCCAGGGTGTGTTTGATGGGGGGACAGTGCAGAGGGAGCTTTACTCTGTATCTAACTTTGAACTGCACCTGTCCTGGGAGTGTTTGATGGGGAACAGTGTAGAGGGAGCTTTACTCTGTATCTAACTTTGAACTGCACCTGTCCTGGGAGTGTTTGATGGGGACAGTGTAGAGGGAGCTTTATTCTGTATCTAACCCCGTGCTGTACCTGTCCTGGGAGTGTTTGATGGGGACGGTGTCGAGGCAGCTTTATTCTGTATCTAACCCCATGCTGTACCTGTCCTGGGAGTGTTTGATGGGGACAGTGTAGAGGGAGGTTTACTCTGTATCTAACCCCGTGCTGTACCTGTCCTGGGAGTGTTTGATGGGGACAGTGCAGAGGGAGCTTTACTCTGTAGCTAACACCGTGCTGTACCTGTCCTGGGAGTGTTTGATGGGGGACAGTGTAGAGGGAGATTGACTCTGTATCTAACCCCGTGCTGTATCTGACCTGGGAGTGTTTGATGGGGGACAGTGTCGAGGGAGCTTTACTCTGCATCTAACCCCGTGCTGGACCTGTCCTGGGAGTGTTTGATGGGGACAGTGTAGAGGGAGCTTTACTCTGTATCTAACCCCGTGCTGTACCTGTCCTGGGAGTGTTTGATGGGGACAGTGTAGAGGGAGATTGACTCTGTATCTAACCCCGTGCTGGACCTGTCCTGGGAGTGTTTGATGGGGACAGTGTAGAGGGAGCTTTACTCTGTATCTAACCCCGTGCTGTACCTGTCCAGGGAGTGTTTGATGGGGACAGTGTAGAGGGAGCTTTACTCTGTATCTAACCCCGTGCTGTACCTGTCCTGGGAGTGTTTGATGGGGACAGTGGAGAGGAAGCTTTACTCTGCATCTAACCCCGTGCTGTATCTGTCCTGGGAGTGTTTGAAGGGGGACAGTGTAGAGGGAGCTTTACTCTGCATCTAACCCCGTGCTGTACCTGTCCTGGGAGTGTTTGATGGGGACAGTGTAGAGGGAGCTTTACTCTGTATCTAACCCCGTGCTGTACCTGTCCTGGTCGTGTTTGATGGGGACAGTGTAGAGGAAGCTTTACTCTGCATCTAACCCCGTGCTGTATCTGTCCTGGGAGTGTTTGATGGGGGACAGTGGAGAGGGAGCTTTACTCTGCATCTAACCCCGTGCTGTATCTGTCCTGGGTGTGTTTGATTGGGACAATGTAGAGGAAGCTTTACTCTGTATCTAACCCCGTGCTGTACCTGTCCTGGGAGTGTTTGATGGGGACAATGTAGAGGAAGCTTTACTCTGCATCTAACCCCGTGCTGTATCTGTCCTGGGAGTGTTTGATGGGGGACAGTGTGGATGGAGCTTTACTCTGTACCTAACCCCGTGCTGCACCTGTCCTGAGATTGTTTGATGGGGGACAGTGTAGAAGCAGCTTTATTCTGTACCTAAACCCATGCTGTACCTGTCCTGGGAGTGTTTGATGGGGACAGTGTAGATGGAGCTTTACTCTGTACCTAACCCCGTGCTGCACCTGTCCTGAGATTGTTTGATGGGGGACAGTGTAGAGGGAGCCTTACTCTGTATCTAACCCCGTGCTGTACCTGTCCTGGGAGTGTTTGATGGGGACCGTGTGGATGGAGCTTTACTTTGTGCCTAAACGCGTGCTGTACCTCTCCTGAGAATGTTTGATGGGGGACAGTGTAGAGGGAGCCTTACTCTGTATCTAACCCCGTGCTGTACCTGTCCAGGGTGTGCTTGATGGGGACAGTGTAGAGGGAGCTTTACTCTGCATCAAACCCCGTGCTGTACCTGCCCTGGGAGTGTTTGATGGGGACAGTGTAGAGGGAGCTTTACTCTGTATCTATCCCCATGCTGTAGCTGTCCTGGGAGTATTTGATGGGGGGCAATGTAGAGCGAGCTTTGCTCTATACCGATCCCCATGCTGTACCTGTCAGGGAATGGTGGCTGATCAAAGAGGGCCTGGTGGACTGAAGTGCATTTGCTTCAATGCGAAATGTTTTGCAGGTGAGACAGATGAACTTAGAGCTTGGATTATTATTTGGAACTTTGATGTTGTTGCCATTCCAGAGACTTGGTTAAGGGAAGGACAGGATTGACGATTTGACATTCGCGGATACAGATGCTTAAGGCTGGACAGAGGGGCATGTAAAAGGGGTGGTGGAGTTGCACTACTGGTTAGAACAAAGAACAGTACAGCACAGGAAACAGGCCCTTCGGCCCTCCAAGCCTGTGCCGCTCCTTGGTCCAACTAGACCAATCGTTTGTATCCCTCCATTCCCAGGCTGCTCATGTGACTATCCAGGTAAGTCTTAAACGATGTCAGCGTGCCTGCCTCCACCACCCTACTTGGCAGCGCATTCCAGGCCCCCACCACCCTCTGTGTAAAAAACGTCCCTCTGATGTCTGAGTCATACTTCGCCCCTCTCAGCTTGAGCCCGTGACCCCTCGTGATCGTCACCTCCGACCTGGGAAAAAGCTTAAGGGGAATGTCGCAGCTGTAGTGCAGGAGGACAACTCGGAGTGCTCAGACAGCGAAACAATGTGGGAAGAGCTCAGGAATAGGAAGAGTGTAATTACAATGTTGGGAGTTTCCTACACGCCCCCCAAGGGCCTGCGGGAGATAGAGGAACAGATATGGAGGCAGATTTCGGCAAGGTGTAAAAGTAACAGGGTTGTTGTGATGGGTGATTTTAACTTCACCTGTATTACCATGACTCACTTCGTCCTGGGGTAATGGGGCAGAGTTTGTAAGGACCATCTAGGAGGGCTTCATCAAACAGTATGTAGATAGTCCAACTAGAGAAGGGGCCATACTGGACCTGCTATTGGGGAATGAGTCCAGCCAGGTGGTCGAGGTTTCAGCAGGGGAGCAGATCAGGAACAGTGACCACAACAGTAAGCTTCAAGGTACTGATGGATAGAGATAAGTGTAGTCCTCAAGTGAAGATGCTAAATTGGAAGAAGTCTAATTACAACAGTGTTTGGCAGGAACTGAAGGATGTAGATTGGGGGCAGATGTTTGAGGGCAAATCAACGTCTGGCATTTCGGGAGATCGAATGTAAAGGGGAGCTATACAATAAATGGCAGAACCATCAGGAGTCTCGACACACAGAGGGACCTGGGTGGACAAGTCCACAGATCCTTAAAGGTGGCAGCACAGGTGGAGAGGGTGGTCAAGAAGGTATATGGCATGCTTGCCTTTATTGGACGGGGCATAGAATGTAAAAGTTGGCATATGATGTTGCAGCTGTATAGAACGTTGGTTCGGCCACATTTGAAATACTGCGTCCAGTTCTGGTCGCCACACTACCAGAAGGACGTGGAGGCTTTGGAGAGAGTACAGAGAGTACTCGGATGTTGCCTGGTATGGAGGGTCTTAGCTATGAGGAGAGATTGGGTAAACTGGGGTTGTTCTCCCTGGAAAGACAGAGGATGAGGGGCGACCTAATAGAGGTGTATGAAATTACGAAGGGCATAGATAGGGTGAACAGTGGGAAGCTTTTTCCCAGGTTGGTGGTGACGAACACAAGGGGTCACGGGTTCAAGGTGAGGGGGGGCAAGGTTCAACACAGATGTCAGGGGGACGTATTTTACACAGAGGGTGGTGGGGGCCTGGAATGCACTGCCGGGCAAGGTGATTGAGGCGGACACGCTGGGATTATTTAAGACTTATCTAGATAGCCACATGAACAGACTGGGAGTAGAGGGATGCAACCGAATGGTCTAGTTGGGCACATGAGCGGCGCAGGCTTGGAGGGCCGAAGGGCCTGTTCCTGTGCTGTTCTGTTCTTTGTTCTTTGTTCATGTGGGTGACATTGAAGTGTAAGTTGATAGGAATTGAGGACCGACACATTCCTGTAAGGATGAAGGATCAATATTGCACGTTTCGGGAACGTTCCGTAATGGGAGACATTTTGAGCCTCTTCAAAGGGAAAAGAGAAGCATTTGTCAAGGTTAGGAGGCTGGAAACACACGAAGCAAGTGTGGAATACAAGGAAAGCAGAAAGAAACTGAAGCAAGGAGTCAGGAGGGATTAAACGGATCATGAAAAATCATTGGCCTGCAGGATTCAGGAAAAACCCAAGGTTTATATAATATATATATATATAAATCCATACGTGGAGCCGGACGAAATGGGTGAGGTGTTAAATGAATACTTTGCGTCAGTATCCACCAAAGAAAAGAGCTTGGTGGATGATGAGTGTGGGAAAGGGTGTGTAGGTAGTTTGAGTCATGTTGAGATCAAAAAGGAGGAAATATTGCAGGTCTTGAAAACATTAAGGTAGACAAGTCCCCAGGGCCTGATAGGATCTACCCCAGAATACTGAGAGAGGCAAGGGAGGAGGCTGGGGCCTTGAGAGAAATATTTGTATCCTCACTGGCTGCAGGGGAAGTCCCAGAAAATTGGAGAATAGCCTATGTTGTTCCTCTGTTTAAGAAGGGTAGCAAGGATAATCCAGGTAATTACAGTCAGATGACCATTATGTCAGTGGTAGAGAAATTATTGGAGAGGATTCTTCGAGACAGTTTTACTGCCAATTGGAAATAAGTGGACGTATTAGCGACGGGCAAGATGGTTTTCTGAAGGAAAGGTCGAGCCACAAGATCTTGATGTAGTTTTTCGAGCAAGTGACGAAGATGATAGATAAGGCAAAGGCTGTGGATGTTGTGGACATGGACTTCAGTCAAGGCTTTGACAAGATACCTCATGCTGGAATGGCAAAGAAATGGTGAAGTCACACGGAATCGGAGGAGAGCTGGCAAGATGGATACAGAATTGGCTTGGCCATAGAAGGCAGGGTGTAAGAGTAGGTGGTGGCTTTTCTGATTGGAAGGCTGTGACTAGCGGTGTTACACAGTTCTGGGGCCTTTGTTCTTCGTTGTTTATTGCAAATGATTTGGAGGAAAATGCAGCTGGTCTGATTGGTAAGTTCGCAGACGACGCAGAAATTGGTGGAGTTGCAGGAGTGAAGAGGATTGTCAGAGGATACAGCAGGATATAGACTGGTTGGAAACTTTGGTGGAAAAATGGCAGATGGAGTTTCATCCACATAAATGTGAGGTGATGCAATTTGGAAGGTTTAATACATGTAGGAATTATACAGTTAACGAAATAACCATTTAGGAGTATTGACAGCAGAGAGACCTGGGCGTATATATCCCCCGATCAATGAAAGTGGTAACACAGGTGGATAAGGTCGTCAAGAAGGCAGACGGCAAGCTCGCCTTCATCGGTCGGGGCATTGAGTTTACAAATTGGCAGGTCATGCTGCAGCTGTACAGAAACTTAGTTCGGTCACACTTAAAATATTGATGTAGAATTCTGGTTGCCACACCACAGAAGGATGTGGATGCCGTGGGGAGGGTACAGAAGAGGTTTACCTGAATGTTGGTTGCTCTGGATGGTATTAGCTATGAGGAGAGATTGGATGAACTCGGTTTGTTTTCACTGGAACAACGGAGGTTGAGGGGCGACCTGATAGAGGTTTACAAGATTATGAGTGTCATGGATCGAGTGGAGAGTCAGATGCCCTTTCTGAGGGTAGAGACGGCAAGTACGAGAGGACATAGGTTTAAGGTGCATTCTTGTTTTTCCCCAGAGTAAAAAAAATGCCAGGCAAGATGTTGGAATGCTCCTCCTGCAGGATATGGGAGATCAGGGAGACCTCCGGTATCCCTGATGACAGCACCTGCAAAAGATGCATTCAGCTGCAGCTGCTAGCAAAGCGGGAACTGGAGAAGGAGCTTGATGACCTCCATCTAATTCGGGAGAATGAGGAGTTTATAGACAGTAGCTTTAGGGAGATAGTTACACCTAAGCGGCAGAGCACAGGAAATTGGGTTACTGTAAGGAGAGGAAATGGAAATGTGAAAGGACAGACAGAGCAGGGTTCCCCTGTGGCCATACCCCTCCACAACAGGTATACTGAATTGGATACTGTTGTAGGAGATGCTTTACCTGGGACAAGCTGCGATAGCCGGAACTCTGATACTGAGTCTGGTTCTACAGCGCAAAAGGGTGGGATGAAGAAGAGGAGAGCAGTAGTGATAGGGGACTCAATGGTCAGAGGTACGGACAGGAGGTTCTGTGGTCGGGACAGAGACTTCCGCATGGTTTGTTGCCTCCCAGGTGCCAAGGTCAGCGATGTCTCTGATCACGTGCACAGCGTTTTAAAGTGGGAAGGTGATCAGCCAGATGTCGTGGTACACGTCGGTACAAATGACGTGGGAAGGAAGAGTGAGGAGGTCCTAAAGAGTGAGTACAAAGAGCTTGGAAGGAAGTTAAAAAGCAGGACCCCGAGGGTAGTAATCTCAGGATTGCTACCTGAGCCACATGCCAGTGAGGGCAGGAGTAGGATGCTCGGGCGGATAAACACGTGGCTGAGGAGCTGGTGCAGGCGGCAGGGTTTCCAATTCTTGGATCATTGGGACCTATTTTGGGGCAGGTGGGACCTGTACAAGAGAGACGGGTTACACTTAAACTACAAGGGAACCAATATACTTGCAGGGAGATTTGCTAGTGTTATTGGGGAGCGTTTAAACTAGATTTGCAGGGGGGTGGGAACCAGAGTGCCAGAGCAGATAGTGGAGCAGGGGTCAAAAGACAGGTTAGTTCAAGCAAAATCACAAATGGAAGAGTAGAGTGTGGTGGAAGTAATATTTTGAGGTGTGTCTATTTCGATGCCAGGAGTATTGTGGGGAAGGCAGATGAGCTGAAGGCGTGGATAGACACGTGGAAATATGACATTATAGCCATTAGTGAAACTTGGCTACAGGAGGGGCAGGACTGGCAGCTCAATGTTCCAGGGTTCCAATGTTTCAGGCGGGATAGAGGCAGAGGGATAAAAGGTGGGGGTTTGGCATTGTTGGTCAAGTGACACAATCCCCAAGGATCACTCTAAATCGTGACACAATCCCCAAGGATCATTCTAAATCGTTACACAATCCCCAAGAATGACTCTAAAAAGTGACACAATCTTCAAGGATCACCCTAAATAGTAACACAATCCCAAAGGATCACTCGAAATCGTGACACAATCCACATGGATCGTTTTAAATAGGGACACAATCCACAACGATCACTCTAAATCGTGACACAATCCCCAAGGATCACTCCAAATAGTGACACAATCCCCAAGGATCACTCTAAATAGTGACACAATCCCCAAGGATCACTCTAAATAGTGACACAATCCCCAAGGATCACTCACAATAGTGACAAAATCCCCAAGGATGACTCTAAATAGTGACACAATTCCCAAGGTTCACTCTAAATAGTGACACAATCCCCAAGGATCACTCTAAATGGTTACACAATCCCCAAGGATCACTCTAAATAATGACACAATCCCCAAGGATCACTCTAAATAGTGACACAATCCCCAAGGATCAATCCAAATGATGCCACAATCCACAAGGATCACTCTAAATAGTGACACAATCCCCAAAGATCACTCTAAATAATGACACAATCCACAAGGATCACTCTAAATAGTGACACAATCCCCAAGGATCACTCTAAATAGTGACACAATCCCCAAGGATCACTGTAAATGGTGACACAATCGTCAAGGATCACTGCAAATAGTTACACAATCCCCAAGGATCACTCTAAATAGTGACACAATCCACGAGGATCACTCGAAATAGTGACACAAACCACAAGGATCACTCTAAATAGTGACACAATCCCCAAGGATCACTCTAAATAGTGACACAATCCCCAAGGATCACTCTAAATAGTGACACAATCCCACAGGATCACTCTAAATAGTGACACAATCCCCAAGGATCACTCTAAATAGTGACACAATCCCCAAGGATCACTCTAAATAGTGACACAATCCCCAAGGATCACTGTAAATGGTGACACAATTCCCAAGGATTACTCTAAATCGTGACTCAATCCACACGGATCACTCTCAATAGTGACACAATTCCCAAGGATCACTCTAAATAGTGACACAATTCCCAAGGATCACTCTAAATAGTGACACAATCCCCAAGTATCACTCTAAATCGTGACACAATCCCCAAGGATCACTCTAAATAGTGACACAATACCCAAGGATCACTCTAAATAGTGACACAATCCCCAAGGATCACTCTAAATAGTGACACAATCCCCTAGGATCACTCTAAATAGTGACACAATCCACAAGTATCACTCTAAATTGTGACTCAATCCCCAAGGATCACTCTCAATAGTGACACAAGTCCCAAGGATCACTCTAAATAGTGACACAATTCCCAAGGATCACTCTAAATAGTGACACAATCCCCAAGTATCACTGTAAATAGTGACACAATCCCCAAGGATCGCTCTAAATAGTGACACAATGCCCAAGGATCACTCTCGATAGAGACACAATCCCCAAAGATCACTCTAAATAGTGATACAATCCACAAGGATCACTCAAAATAGTGGCACAATCGCCAAGGACACTCTAAATAATGACACAATCCACAAGGATCACTCTGTATAGTGACACAATCCCCAAGGATCACTCTAAATAATGACACAATCCACAAGGATCACTCTAAATAGTGACACAATCCCCAAGGATCACGCTCAATCGTTACACAATCCACAAGGATCACTCTAAATAGTGACACAATCCACAAGGATCATTTTAAACTGTGACACAATTCACAAGGACCACTCAAATTAGTCACAAATTCTCCAAGGATCACTCTCAATATTGAAACAATCCCCATTGATCACGCAGAATAGTGGCACAATCCCCAAGGATCACTCTAAATAGTGACACAATACCCAAGGATCACTCTAAATAGTGACACAATCCCCAAGGATCACTCTAAATAATTACACAATCCCCAAGGATCACTCTAAATCGTGACACAATCCACGAGGATCACTCTAAATAGTGACACAAACCCCAAGGATCATTCTAAATAGTGACACAATCCCCAAGGATCACTCTAAATAGTGACACAATCCCCAAGGATCACTCTAAATGGTGACACAAACCCCAAGGATCACTCTAAATAGTGACACAATCCCCAAGGATCACTCTAAATAGTGACACAATCCCAAAGGATCACTCTAAATAGTGACACAATCCCCAAGGATCACTCTGAATAGTGACACAATCCCCACGGATCACTGTAAATGGTGACACAATTCCCAAGGATTACTCTAAATAGTGACACAATCACCAAGGATCATTCTAAATAGTGACACAATCCCCAAGGATCACTGTAAATAGTGACACAATCCCCAAGGATCACTCTAAATAGTGACACAATCCCCAAGGATCATTCTAAATAATGGCAAAATCCCCAAGGATGACTCTAAATAATGACACAATCCTCAAGGATCACTCTAAATAGTGACACAATCCCCAAGGATCACTCTCAATATTGAAACAGTCCCCAAGGATCACGCAGAATAGTGACACAATCCCCAAGGATCACACTATTTAGAGTCATCCTTGGGGATTGTGTCACTATTGTGAGTGATCCTTGGGGATTGTGTCACTATTTAGAGTGATCCTTGGGGATTGTGTCACTATTTGGAGTGATCCATGGGGATTGTGTCACTATTTAGAGTGATCGTTGTGGATTCTGTCACTATTTAAAACGATCCTTGTGAATTGTGTCACGATTTCGAGTGATCCTTTGGGATTGTGTCACTATTTAGGGTGATCCTTGAGGATTGTGTCACTTTTTAGCGTCATTCTTGGGGATTGTGTAACGATTTAGAGTGATCCTTGGGGATTGTGTCACTTGACCAACAATGCCACCCCCCCACCTTTTATCCCTCTGCCTCTATCCCGCCTGAAACATTGGAACCCTGGAACATTGAGCTGCCAGTCCTGCCCCTCCTGTAGCCAAGTTTCACTAATGACTATAATGTCATATTTCCACGTGTCAATCCACGCCTTCAGCTCATCTGCCTTCCCCGCAATACTCCTGGCATTGAAATAGACACACCACAAAAAATTATTTCCACCACACTCTACCCTTCCATTTGTGATTTTGCTTGAACTAACCTGTCTTTTGACCCCTGCTCCACTATCTGCTCTGGCACTCTGGTTCCCATCCCCCTGCAAATCTAGTTTAAACGCTCCCCAATAACACTAGCAAATCTCCCTGCAAGTATATTGGTCCCCTTGTAGTTTAAGTGTAACCCGTCTCTCTTGTACAGGTCCCACCTGCCCCAAAAGAGGTCCCAATGATCCAAGAATTGGAAACCCTGCCCCCTGCACCAGTTCCTCAGCCACGTGTTTATCCGCCCGAGCATCCTACTCCTGCCCTCACTGGCATGTGGCTCAGGTAGCAATCCTGAGATGACTACCCTCGGGGTCCTGCTTTTTAACTTCCTTCCAAGCTCTTTGTACTCACTCTTTAGGACCTCCTCACTCTTCCTTCCCACGTGTACCGACGTGTACCACGACATCTGGCTGATCACCTTCCCACTTTAGAACGCTGTGCACGTGATCAGAGACATCGCTGACCTTGGCACCCGGGAGGTAACAAACCATGCGGGAGTCTCTGTCCCGACCACAGAACCTCCTGTCCGTACCTCTGACCATTGAGTCCCCTATCACTACTGCTCTCCTCTTCTTCATCCCACCCTTTTGCGCTGTCGAACCAGACTCAGTATCAGAGTTCCGGCTGTCGCAGCTTGTCCCAGGTAAAGCATCTCCCACAACAGTATCCAATTCAGTATACCTGTTGTGGAGGGGTATGGCCACAGGGGAACCCTGCTCTGTCTGTCCTTTCACACTGCCATTTCCTCTCCTTACAGTAACCCAATTTCCTGTGCTCTGCCGCTTAGGTGTAACTATCTCCCTAAAGCTACTGTCTATAAACTCCTCATTCTCCCGAATTGGATGGAGGTCATCAAGCTCCTTCTCCAGTTCCCTAACACGCTTTGCTAGCAGCTGCAGCTGAAAGCATCTTTTGCAGGTGCTGTCGTCAGAGATACCGGAGGTCTCCCTGATCTCCCACATCCTGCAAGAGGAGCATTCCAACATCTTGCCTGGCATTTTTTTCTTACTCCTCAGCCTGCTCCTGTGGAACACAGAGGTGGACACAGGGACACAGCGAGAGAATCACAGATACACACAGGGACACACAGAGAGAGAATCACAGATACACACAGGGACACACAGAGAGAGAATCACAGATACACACAGGAACGCAGAGAAAATCACAGAAACACACAGGGACACAGAGAGAGAGAATCACAGCTACACACCGGGGCACACAGAGAGAGAATCACAGATATACGCAGGGAGACAGAGGGTGAATCACAGATACACACAGGGACACACAGAGAGAGAATCACAGATACACACAGGGACACAGAGAGAATCACAGATACACACAGGGACATACAGAGAGAGAATCACAGATACACACATGGACACAGAGAGAAAATCGTTGATGCACACAGGGACACAAAGAGGGAATGACACATACACATAGGAATCGCATGTGAAAATGGTATGGTGAATGGGAAATCTATTTGCACGGCGATTGTGGGAGTGCGGGAGATTCACAGATACAGACTGGGGAGAGAGACAGAATGCAACCGAGAGGCAAAGATGGACTGAGAGAAAAGCAAACACAGCTAACCACAGGTACAGAGGGGAACTAAAGTGTCACCCATCACATCTAATAAACATTAACCTCCTCCATCACCATTGTACAGGGACTGCAGTCTGTCACACTAACAAGATCCACTGCACGAACTCACCAAGACTCCTTCAACAGCACCTTCCTAACCAGTAAACACTATTCCTAGACAGAGCAGAAACTGAGAACATCACCAGCAGCATCACCTCCAATCCACACACCATGCTGACTTGGAACGCTATCACTGTTCCATTGCTGTCACTGAGTCAAATCCAGACACTTCCTCCACAACATCCAATGGACAGCAGCAATGTCAAAAAGCAGCTCACCATCACATTCTCAAAGGCAATATGTGATGGTTCATTCCTGCTGGCCTTGCAGTTCAGGAGGGATTTACTGGATTTGACTCAGCGACAGTGAAGAAACGACGAGATAGATTCCAAATCAGGATGGTGTGTGATTCGGAGATGAACTTTCAGGTGGTGACGTTGTAATGTTTCTCACATCCTTGTCCTTCCAGGTTACAGATTGGAGGTGTGTAAGGAGCCGTCACAGGAGGGAAATGCTTCTTCCCTGCAGTTTGTAGACAGTACACATTGCTGGAAACCTGCACAGAGGTGGACAGAGGGAATGTTTAAGGCGATATCCGCATCATTCATTCAGTTATCTTTGCTTTTAAAGAACTGTTCAGGGACAGAAAGGGAAAGAAAAACACAGATACACACAGGGACACAGAGAGAGAATCACAGATACACACAGGGACACAGAGAGAGAATCACAGATACACACAGGAACACAGAGAAAATCACAGAAACACACAGGGACACAGAGAGAATCACAGATACACACAGGAACACAGAGAGAGAATCAGAGATACACACAGGGTCACAGAGAGAGAGTGGGAGTGTGAATGTGAAAGTGGGAGTGTGAATGTGAGAGGGGGAGTGTGAATGTGAGAGTGGGAGTGTGAATGTGAGAGTGGGAGTGTGAATGTGAGGGGGGGAGTGTGAATGTGAGAGGGGGAGTGTGAATGTGAGAGTGGGAGTGTGAATGTGAGAGTGGGAGTGTGAATGTGAGGGGGGGAGTGTGAATGTGAGAGGGGGAGTGTGAATGTGAGAGGGGGAGTGTAAATGTGAGAGGGGGAGTGTGAATGCGAGAGGGGGAGTGTGAATGTGAGAGGGGGAGTGTAAATGTGAGAGGGGGAGTGTGAATGTGAGAGGGGGAGTGTGAATGTGAGAGGGGGAGTGTGAATGTGAGAGGGGGAGTGTGAATGTGAGAGGGGGAGTGTGAATGTGAGAGGGGGAGTGTGAATGCGAGAGGGGGAGTGTGAATTTGAGAGGGGGAGTGTGAATGTGAGAGGGGGAGTGTGAATGTGAGAGGGGGAGTGTGAATGTGAGAGGGGGAGTGTGAATGTGAGAGGGGGAGTGTGAATGTGAGAGGGGCAGTGTGAATGTGAGAGGGGGAGTGTGAATGTGAGAGGGGGAGTGTGAATGTGAGAGGGGGAGTGTGAATGTGAGAGGGGGAGTGTGAATGTGAGAGGGGGAGTGTGAATGTGAGAGGGGCAGTGTGAATGTGAGAGGGGGAGTGTGAATGTGACGGGGGAGTGTAAATATGGGAGTGTTGATGTGTGTCGGGGTGTGCTGAGTTCAGGGGGGGGGGGGTTTGCGAGAGAGGGGAAGTGTTGAGGGGAGAGAGAGTGTGTGGAGGGGAGAGGTAAAGTTTACTGATTAGTCACAAATAAGGCGTACATTGACACTGCAATGAAATTGCTGTGAAATTCCCCGAGTTGTCAGACGCCGGCACCTGTACGGGTCAACTCACCTCGACAGTAAGTCTCTGAGACATTGCGAGGGGACTGGAGAACAACAGGAAACCCACGCAGACACGGGGGAAACACAGAGAGTGACCCATGCCCGGAATTGAACCCGGGCACGTGACGCTGTGAGGCAGCAGTGCCAACCACTGTGCCACCGTGCCACCCCTGGGAGAGTGCTGAGGGGACAGGGAGAGGGTTGAGGGGAGAGGGAGAGGGTTGAGGGGAGAGGGAGAGTGTTGAGGGGAGAGGAAGAGGTTTGAGGGGCGAGGGAGAGGGTTGAGGGGAGAGGGAGAGTGTTCAGGGAGAGGGAGAGTGTTGAGGGTGGAGAGGGAGAGGGTTGAGGGGAGAGGGTTGAGGGGAGAGGGAGAGTGTTGAGGGGGAGAGGGAGAGTGTGGAGGGTGGAGAGGGAGAGTGCTGCGTGGAGAGGGTTGAGAGTGGAGGGGAGAGGGAGAGAGCTGAGGGGAGAGGAAGAGTGTTGAGGGGAGAGGTGAGTGTTGAGAGGGGAGAGCGAAAGGGTTGAGGGGAGAGCGAGAGGGTTGTGGGGTGAGCGAGAGGGTTGAGGGGAGAGCGAGGGTGCTGAGGGGAGAGGGAGAGGGTTGAGGGGAGATCAAGAGGGTTGTGGGGTGAGGGAGAGGGTTGAGTGGAGAGCGAGGGTGCTGAGGGAAGAGGATTGATGGGTGAGGGCGAGTGTTGAGGGGGAGATGGAGCGTGTTGAGGGGAGAGGGAGCGGGTTGAGGCGTGAGGGAGAGGGTTGAGGGGGAGGGAGAGGGTTGAGGGGAGAGGGTTGAGGGGAGGGAGCGTGTTGAGGGGAGAGGGAGAGTGCTGAGGGGAGAGGGAGAGTGCTGAGGGGAGAGGGTTGAGGGGAGAGGGGGTGGGCGGAGGGGAGAGGGAGAGGGTTGAGGGGCGAGGGAGAGGGTTCAGGGGGGAGGGAGCGGGTTGAGGGGAGAGGGTTGAGGGGAGAGGGAGAGGGTTGAGGGGGAGGGAGAGGGTTGAGGGGGGAGGGAGATTGCTGAGGGGAGCGGGAGAGTGCTGAGGGGAGAGCGTGGGTGCTGAGGGGAGAGGTTTGAGAGTGGAGGGGAGAGGGAGAGTGCGGAAGGGAGAGGGAGAGTGTGGAGGGGAGAGGGAGAGCGTTGAGGGGGGAGAGGGAGAGGGTTGAGGGGTGAGAGAGAGTGTTTAGCGGGGAGGGAGAGTGCTGAGGGTTGAGAGTGGAGGTGAGAGGGAGAATGTTGAGGGTAGAGGGTGAAGGTTGAGGGGAGAGGGTTGAGGGCAGAGGGAGAGATAGAGGGTTGAGGGGAGAGGGAAAGGGTAGAGGGGAGAGTGTTGAGGGGGAGGGAGAGGGTTGAGGGGAGAGGGAGATTGTTTAGGGGAGAGGGAGAGGGTGGAGGGGAGAGGGAGAGGGTTGAGGGGGAGAGGGAGAATGCTGAGGGGAGAGGGTGGGTGCTGAGGGCAGAGGTTTGAGAGTGGAGGGGAGAGGGACAGTGCGGACGGGAGAGGGAGAGTGTTGAGGGGAGAGGGAGAGTGTTGAGGGGTGAGGGAGAGGGTTGAGGGGTGAGGGAGAGGGTTGAGGGGTGAGGAAGAGGGTTGAGGGGAGAGGGGGAGGGTTGAGGGGGGAGAGGGAGAGGGTTGTGGGGAGAGGGAGAGTGTTGAGGGGAGAGGGAGAGGGTTGAGTGGAGAGGGAGAGGGTTGAGGGGAGAGGGAGAGTGCTGAGGGGAGAGAGTTGAGGGGGGAGGGAGAGGGGTGAGGGGAGAGGGAGAGGGTTGAGGGGAGAGGGAGAGGTTTGAGGGGAGAGGGAGAGGGTTGAGGGGAGAGGGAAAGGTTTGAGGGGAGAGGGAGAGTGCTGAGGGGAGAGGGTGGGTGCTGAGGGTAGAGGGTTGAGGGGAGAGCGAGAGGGTTGAGGGGAGAGCGAAAGGGTTGAGGGGAGAGGGAGAGGGTTGAGGGAGAGGGTTGAGGGGAGTGGGAGAGGGTTGAGGGGAGAGGTTGAGGGTTGAGGGGAGAGGGAGAGGGTTGAGGGGGGAGGGAGAGGGTTGTGGGGAGAGGGTTGAGGGGAGAGGGAGATTGCTGAGGGGAGCGGGAGAGTGCTGAGGGGAGAGCGTGGGTGCTGAGGGGAGAGGTTTGAGAGTGAAGGGGAGAGGGAGAGTGCGGAGGGGAGAGGGAGAGTGTGGAGGGGAGAGGGAGAATGTTGAGGGGGGAGAGGGAGAGTGTTGAGGGGGAGAGGGAGAGGGTTGAGGGGGTGGGAGAGTGCTGAGTGGGGAGGGTTGAGAGTGGAGGTGAGAGGGAGAATGTTGAGGGTAGAGGGAGAGGGTTGAGGGGAGAGGGTTGAGGGGAGAGGGTTGAGTGGAGAGGGAGAGGGTTGAGGGGAGAGGGAGAGGGTTGAGGGCAGAAGGAGAGGGAAAGGGTTGAGGGGAGAGGGAAAGGGTAGAGGGGAGAGTGTTGAGGGGGAGGGAGAGGGATGAGGGGAGAGGGAGAGTGTTGAGGGGAGAGGGAGAGGGTGGAGGGGAGAGGGAGAGTGTTGAGGGGGGAGAGGGAGAGTGCTGAGGGGAGAGGAAGAGTGTTGAGGGGAGAGGTGAGTGTTGAGAGGGGAGAGCGAAAGGGTTGAGGGGAGAGCGAGAGGGTTGTGGGGTGAGCGAGAGGGTTGAGGGGAGAGCGAGGGTGCTGAGGGGAGAGGGAGAGGGTTGAGGGAAGATCAAGAGGGTTGTGGGGTGAGGGAGAGGGTTGAGTGGAGAGCGAGGGTGCTGAGGGAAGAGGATTGATGGGTGAGGGCGAGTGTTGAGGGGGAGAGGGAGCGTGTTGAGGGGAGAGGGAGCGGGTTGAGGCGTGAGGGAGAGGGTTGAGGGGGAGGGAGAGGGTTGAGGGGAGAGGGTTGAGGGGAGGGAGCGTGTTGAGGGGAGAGGGAGAGTGCTGAGGGGAGAGGGAGAGTGCTGAGGGGAGAGGGTTGAGGGGAGAGGGGGTGGGCGGAGGGGAGAGGGAGAGGGTTGAGGGGCGAGGGAGAGGGTTCAGGGGGGAGGGAGCGGGTTGAGGGGAGAGGGTTGAGGGGAGAGGGAGAGGGTTGAGGGGGAGGGAGAGGGTTGAGGGGGGAGGGAGATTGCTGAGGGGAGCGGGAGAGTGCTGAGGGGAGAGCGTGGGTGCTGAGGGGAGAGGTTTGAGAGTGGAGGGGAGAGGGAGAGTGCGGAAGGGAGAGGGAGAGTGTGGAGGGGAGAGGGAGAGCGTTGAGGGGGGAGAGGGAGAGGGTTGAGGGGTGAGAGAGAGTGTTTAGCGGGGAGGGAGAGTGCTGAGGGTTGAGAGTGGAGGTGAGAGGGAGAATGTTGAGGGTAGAGGGTGAAGGTTGAGGGGAGAGGGTTGAGGGCAGAGGGAGAGAGAGAGGGTTGAGGGGAGAGGGAAAGGGTAGAGGGGAGAGTGTTGAGGGGGAGGGAGAGGGTTGAGGGGAGAGGGAGATTGTTGAGGGGAGAGGGAGAGGGTGGAGGGGAGAGGGAGAGGGTTGAGGGGGAGAGGGAGAATGCTGAGGGGAGAGGGTGGGTGCTGAGGGCAGAGGTTTGAGAGTGGAGGGGAGAGGGACAGTGCGGACGGGAGAGGGAGAGTGTTGAGGGGAGAGGGAGAGTGTTGAGGGGTGAGGGAGAGGGTTGAGGGGTGAGGGAGAGGGTTGAGGGGTGAGGGAGAGGGTTGAGGGGAGAGGGGGAGGGTTGAGGGGGGAGAGGGAGAGGGTTGTGGGGAGAGGGAGAGTGTTGAGGGGAGAGGGAGAGGGTTGAGTGGAGAGGGAGAGGGTTGAGGGGAGAGGGAGAGTGCTGAGGGGAGAGAGTTGAGGGGGGAGGGAGAGGGGTGAGGGGAGAGGGAGAGGGTTGAGGGGAGAGGGAGAGGTTTGAGGGGAGAGGGAGAGGGTTGAGGGGAGAGGGAAAGGTTTGAGGGGAGAGGGAGAGTGCTGAGGGGAGAGGGTGGGTGCTGAGGGTAGAGGGTTGAGGGGAGAGCGAGAGGGTTGAGGGGAGAGCGAAAGGGTTGAGGGGAGAGGGAGAGGGTTGAGGGAGAGGGTTGAGGGGAGTGGGAGAGGGTTGAGGGGAGAGGTTGAGGGTTGAGGGGAGAGGGAGAGGGTTGAGGGGGGAGGGAGAGGGTTGTGGGGAGAGGGTTGAGGGGAGAGGGAGATTGCTGAGGGGAGCGGGAGAGTGCTGAGGGGAGAGCGTGGGTGCTGAGGGGAGAGGTTTGAGAGTGAAGGGGAGAGGGAGAGTGCGGAGGGGAGAGGGAGAGTGTGGAGGGGTGAGGGAGAATGTTGAGGGGGGAGAGGGAGAGTGTTGAGGGGGAGAGGGAGAGGGTTGAGGGGGTGGGAGAGTGCTGAGTGGGGAGGGTTGAGAGTGGAGGTGAGAGGGAGAATGTTGAGGGTAGAGGGAGAGGGTTGAGGGGAGAGGGTTGAGGGGAGAGGGTTGAGTGGAGAGGGAGAGGGTTGAGGGGAGAGGGAGAGGGTTGAGGGCAGAAGGAGAGGGAAAGGGTTGAGGGGAGAGGGAAAGGGTAGAGGGGAGAGTGTTGAGGGGGAGGGAGAGGGATGAGGGGAGAGGGAGAGTGTTGAGGGGAGAGGGAGAGGGTGGAGGGGAGAGGGAGAGTGTTGAGGGGGGAGAGGGAGAGTGCTGAGGGGAGAGGGTGGGTGCTGAGGGGAGTGGTTTGAGAGTGGAGCGGAGAGGGACAGTGCGGAGGGGAGAGGGAGAGTGTTGAGGGGAGAGGGAGAGTGTTGAGGGGAGAGGGAGAGTGTTGAGGGGTGAGGGAGAGGGTTGAGGGGTGAGGGAGAGGGTTGAGGGGAGAGGGAGAGTGTTGAGGGGAGAGGTTGAGGGTTGAGGGGAGAGGGGGAGAGTTGAGGGTGGAGGGAGAGGCTTGAGGGGAGAGGGAGAGGGTTGAGGGGAGAGGGTTGAGGGGAGTAGGAGAGGGTTGAGGGGAGAGGGAGAAGGTTGAGGGGAGAGGGTGAGGGCTGAGGGGTGAGGGAGAGGGTTGAGGGGAGAGGGAGGGTGTTGAGGGGAGAGGGTTGAGGGGAGAGGGTTGAGGGGAGAGGGAGAGTGTTGAGGGGAGAGGGTTGAGGGGAGAGGGAGAGGGTTGAGGGGAGAGGGAGGGAGTAGAGGGAGGGGGTTGAGGGGAGAGGGTTGAGGGGAGAGGGCTGAGGGGAGAGGGAGAGGGTTGAGGGGAGAGGGTTGAGGGGAGAGGGCTGAGGGGAGAGGGCTGAGGGGAGAGGGTTGAGGGGAGAGGGCTGAGGGGAGAGGGAGAGGGTTGACGGGAGAGGGTTGAGGGGAGAGGGCTGAGGGGAGAGGGAGAGCGTTGAGGGGAGAGGGTTGAGGGGAGAGGGCTGAGGGCTGAGGGGGGAGGGTTGAGGGGTGAGGAAATGGAATGCATGATTATTAACTGTCCTTTGGTTCAATGGCAAACACATTCCTGAATGACAGTTTATTCGTGTGAATAATGGACAGCTTGAAATTCCACCTCCTGTTTATAATAATGCTGATCAGATCCGATAGGGTCTGGTGAATTTAATGATGAATTCAATAATTCTGTATTTGAGAACTTCCTGCAAATGGAATATCAGAAAAGCAGCACAATACATATTTCTGGGATTGAGTGCTCTGTGCTGTGTTGGGGCTTTGAGAAAGTCACGTACTCGCTCCCGAAATGTATCTATAAAAACTCAGTGACTAACGTGTTGGTCTGGAAATGCAAAAGGTTTTTTCTTTACATGTTTGAACCTGACTCACTGAGGTTCTGGTTTTTGACAATGTCCATCCAGATATTTTCTCTGGGAGGATATTTGACACTTCAGTCACGGTTTCATACGGAGCCAAGAGTTAGTTTTGGAAAAGCTGATTTATGTCCCTCCTGCAGGCTCAGAGTTAGTTTAAAATTATTAATTCAGCAAAGGACCTGCTAAAACTGACCGCTCAAACAACACAATGTGAAACAAATGTTATTCAGTCGGTCTCGGGGGCAATAAACTCGCTGGTGTCCAGGGAATTGGAAAGCGTCACAAACAACAGATGGAGCAAGTTGGCGTCAGGCTGTTTAACCACAGAGGAGACACAACCCAGATTGAAAATGTTCCTTTGTCAGCAAAGTTAAAGCTGCTGTTATAAAGTGTATAATACAACACAATCTAGGAGCCCGTGCGGGAGACAGACACTGGGACAGAGAACTTCAAACACTGTTCATCAACTCACAGAGAGAAAAAAAATCAACAAATAATTAAACACCCACCTCACTCAAGAAAAGCGTTGAGCATTCTGCCGTTCCAGTCTCTCCACTGAATTTTCTGTATCTCAGTCTGCTTGCTGTATCTCAGCCGCTAACACACTCTCCTTTAATTTCCAAGGTTCAAACAATCCGACAACTTCTGACCCGATTTTCCTCATTGCAGTTTGTTCCCGTCTCCTGCACGGAATTAAACAGCGGCGTTTACCTGTGTGTCTGTTTCCAGGGAATCAGCTTCTTCATCCTGCAACAGAATGGTCCTGGAAACAAACAGTGTCGGTTTTAAGTGGATAGCAGGTGAGGATCCGCCCCTATTGACAAAGGAAGTTAGAACCAAAAGAACCATAGAAAATTACAGCTCAGAAACAGGCCTTTTGGCCCTTCTTGTCTGTGCCGAACCATTTTATGCCTAGTCCCACTGACCTGCACTTGGACCATATCCTTCCACACCCCTCTCATTCATGAACCCGTCCAAGTTTTTCTTAAATGTTAAAAGTGACCCCGCATTTACCACTTTATCCGGCAGCTCATTCCACACTCCCACCACTCTTTGCGTGAAGAAGTCCCCCCTAATATTCCCTTTAAACTTTTCTCCTTTCACCCTTAACCCATGCCCTCTGGTTTTTTTCTCCCCGAGCCTCAGCGGAAAAAGTCGAAGTCACTCTCCTTGTACTAGCGTTCAGGTGAAGAGCAGGTAATGTTTATTTTGACACTGAAATGTTTAAACATTACGTTTTGAATATGTTTAACACTTGTTTCAAATTCACTAAATTAAATTCTAATGCGAACAATTAAAATCCATCAAATTATCATTGGAACATCCTATCATTGTCCCTAGTTGAAAATGTAGCGACTGTTCCTTGGTAATATGTTTTTAAAAAAATATCTGAATCAGTTTGGAATGTATTCGAGGATTAGCGCCATTCCTACCACTCTCCCCTGTCCCCACCCCCACCCCAAAATCCCCAACGCCCCCAACGCCCCCAATCCCCAACGCCCCCAATCCCCAACGCCACCACCTCTCTCTGAAAACAGAAACCAACAGGCTACTGACGCACTGAGAGTGGAAATTCGAACTCATCATCATTTTAAATAGTCTTATTCTCTGACGTTGCCCCAACTTCTTGATCCGCGCCTGTCCAAAAGGGGAAATATTACCTGAGAATTCTCCCTGCTCGATAGGAAAGTTTTATTTCGTTTATCGCTCGTTAATAATTTGTTTGATTTCAGAAACAAGGTGATGACATTAAATATCAGCAGAGGTTCGAGCGTTGGACAAATACATTCTGCTCCGACATTCCCATTTTTTTCATCTTACATCAAACATGTGTTCAGATTGTCGACAGTTTCGGATTTTTTTTGGCCTTTCTTCATGCATTAAACCTACATCTGGAGAGAATATAAACTGAATACATTCTCTTATTGAAAACTTAATTCGATCCTTAATAACAACCTCTGATTCAAAGCTCCAATCTATTCCATTAGTCTGTTCCCAGTAACTCTCATAGAGTTACAGAGTCAGTCAGCACATAAACAGTCCCTTCGGCCCATCATGTCCATGCTGGCCATCAATTACCAATCTGCAATCATCTCATTTACCAGCACTAGATCCGTATTGGATTATGCCTTGACTATTAAAGTGCTAGTCCAGGCGCCTGTTCCATATTCCCACCATTCTGTGTGTGAAATAACATTTCCTCATATCCCCTCTTAACCACTTTCCCCTCTCCATGTTCCCATGCCCACCTGCCAGAGACACATGAAGTAAAAGTTTACTTCATCGTCACTAGTAAGGCTTACGTTAACACTACAATTAATTACTGTGAAATTCCCCTAGTCGCCACACTCCGGCGCCTAATCGGGTCAATGAACTTAACCAGCACGTCTTTCTGACTGTGGGAAGAAACTGGAGCACTCGGAGGAAACCCAGGCTGTCACGGGGAGAACGTGCTAACTCCACACATACAGTGACAAACGCCAGGAATCTGAGCGGATTCCTTGGTGCTGTGACACAGCAGCGCTAACCACTGTGCCACGCATCTGCCATTGGGAGAGATTCTTACAATATACCGTGTCTACCTTTCTGATAATTTTGTGTATCTCTATGAAGTTTCCCCTCAGCCTCCGTGCCTCCAGTGAAAGTGAACCCCGATTACCCTGTCTCTCCATAATGGCTGCAATTTCCCGTTCCAGACAACTCCTTGCTGAACCTCACTCTGAGCCCTCTCCAGTGGAATTATTCCATCCAAGAGTTTGGCGACCAGACTTTACACAATATTCCATCTGTGGATTAACTAATGATCTGAGATGGGCCTGGACCCCACTGCTCCTATAGCCTATGTCTTGGATAATGAAGGCAAGCATTCAGTATGTCTTCTAAACTAACATATCTAGCAGCACCGGCTCCATCAGGGATCAATGGACTTGCACCCCAGGTTCACGTTAGTCCTCAGTCCTCCCTGCTGCTATTCTTGAATAAAGGGATCACATTAGATATCCCACGGTCACTTCGGCGAAGATGTCGATATCTCCCTCAGTGTGTCCCTGCAATCTCCTTCCGTGACTGCCACAGAAGACTGAGGTATAATTGCTTCAGGCCCTGGGGGTTTATGCACCAATATTCCCGCTAACACATCCAATCCCTCCTTCTTATTGATCTTAACGTGTCCTTGAATCTTACTGTTCCTGCTGAAATCTCCAGGTTTAAAATGTTTCCCCTCTGTGTATAAAGTTGAAAAAATAATGTTCGGCCTCAACCACGTCCTCTGACTCCTCGCACAGAGGTTCCTTTGTGCTCTGATGGGCCCCACTTTTCCCTGGTCATCCTTCCGCACCCAACATACTGAGAAAATGCCTTGCGGTTTTCCTTAGTGTGGTCTGCCAATTATATGTTGTGGCCCCTCTTTTCCCTCCTGATTGGTTTTTCAGCAGCTTGCTGAGGCCCTCCCTCATTTTCCGTGCTCTGCACATACCACTTACTCCTTTTCCTCCCTTTTATGGAACCCTCGATACCTCTTGACTTCCAGGATTCCCTGGACTTGCCAAACTTACTCTTCACTCTGAGAGAAAACCAACGGGCCCTGCATTCTCACTCTGGCACTTTAATAGACATCCAGATTCCAAATATGTATTGACCTGTAAGGAACTGATCCCAGTCTACGTTTGCTGGAAACTGTCTTATGATATTGAAATCGTCTTTCCCCCAATTCAAGTACTTGTTCACTGAACTCTCTTTATTCCTTTCCATATAACTGAGAAGCTGAGAGATTTCTGGCCACTGTTCCAAAAATGCCCGCCTCCTGACACTGCGACCAATTGCCTGGCTTCATTCCCTTTGATTAGGTCTGGGACAGCACTTGCCCCATTCCAAACTGATTCAGAAATTTTAAAAAGCATATTACCAGTGAACAGTCGCTACATATTCAACAAGGGACAATGATAGGATGTTCCAATGATAATTGGATGGATTTTAGTTGTTCGCATTAGAATTTAATATAATGAATTTGAAACAAGTGTTTAATGTATTCAAAACTTAATGTTTAAACATTTCAGTGTCAAAGTAAGCATTTCCTGCTCTTCACCTGAACGCTAGTATAAGGAGGGTGACTTCAACTCCCTTTGTCAAAAGGGGCGGATCCTCACCTGCTATCCATTTAAAATCGGCACTGTTTGTTTCCAGGACCATCCTGCTGCAGGATGAAGAATCTGATTCCCCAGAAAACAGACACACAGGTAAACGCCGCTGTTTGTTTCCAGGACCATCCTGCTACAGGATGTCGGACCTGCTTTCCCTGCAAACAGACACAACGGTAAACGCAATTCAGGTTCAATTCAGAGCATTAGACATGGTCCCATAATTCACCTTCAGACTACATCGCCCACAAGATTGCGCCCATCAAACACTTACAAGGATAAGCTCCCTCTACATTGTCCACCAACTGCAATGAGTGCAGAGGTAGCACAGGCTGAGATACAAAGATATTGTCCTTCTGCACAGTCCAAACACTAAACTTCAGTGCAGTTGTAGTAAAGTCTCTCAAACTCCAAATCACCCTGAGTGAGCAGTATGTACACTGCACCCCCCTGAGTCTCTGTCATCTTTAAATCTCTGTCTCTCCATTGAAATATTCATGTGGGACAACTATCCATTGTGCCAGTCGCCATCTTCATTTTTTGTTTCAGATCATTTTCAAGCTGCCTTTCCCCCGTTGGCCGTGTTCCTTTAATTCTCAAAACCGGACTTTGACACAAGGCCCTAAAATCCTTGCAACCAGTCGCCATACTACAGGGACTGGAAAGAGAATCCGGAACGGATCTCACTGAGGTTTGGCCATATCCATTTTTATAAGATGATGCGACAGCGTGGCGACTCTTTGCGAGCTCTGCACGATATGATTAGAATGGATAACCCGCAAAACAATACTTCACATCAACCAATCAGATCAGTGACCACCCTTGCAGCACATGTTCAGAAGTGGAGGTGTTCGCTGATATCTGTACAATCTTCAGCATGATTTGTGAATCATTAGATGCTGAAACAGTGCGTGTCCAAATGCAGAATGACCAGACCAGTTTCCAGGTCTGGTAGTCACTTCAGAAACAGAATCCGTGCGAGAAAATCAACAAAGATTTAACACTCACCTCAACCAACAGAAGAGTGGAACATTCTGCTTTCCCGGTCTGGACACTGAATCCTCTGAATCTCAATCTGTGTGTAATACCTCAGCCGCTGGTGCACTCTCCCTTAATGTCCAAGGTTCAAACAATCCGACAGTTTATGACACGGTTTTCCAGAGTTCTGTCTTTTGCCGCCATCTGAAGCAGCGGCGTTTACCTGCCTGGCTGTTTGCAGAGTCATGATGTGGAGATGCCGGCGTTGGACTGGGGTAAACACAGTAAGAGGTTTAACAACACCAGGTTAAAGTCCAACAGCTTTATTTGGTAGCAAAAGCCACACAAGTTTTCGGAGCTCCAAGCCCCTTCTTCAGGTGAGTGGGAATTCTGTTCACAAACAGAGCATATAAAGGCACAAACTCAATTTACATGAATAATGGTTGGAATGCGAATACTTACAACGAATCAAGTCTTTAAGAAACAAAACAATGTGAGTGGAGAGAGCATCAAGACAGGCTAAAAAGATGTGTATTGTCTCCAGACAAGACAGCCAGTAAAACTCTATTCGGCCTCTGATATTCGGGTAAGCGTTCTCCAATGCAGCCTTCGCGACACACGACAGGGCAGAGTCGCTGAGCAGAAACTGATAGCCAAGTTCCGCACACACGAGGACGGCCTCAACCGGGATATTGGGTTCATGTCACACTATTTGTAACTCCCACAGTTGCGTGGACCTGCAGAGTTTCACTGGCTGTCTTGTCTGGAGACAATACACATCTTTTTAGCCTGTCTTGATGCTCTCTCCACTCACATTGTTTTGTTTCTTAAAGACTTAATTAGTTGTAAGTATTCGCATTCCAACCATTATTCATGTAAATTGAGTCTGTGTCTTTATATGCCCTGTTTGTGAACAGAATTCCCACTCACCTGAAGAAGGGGCTTGGAGCTCCGAAAGCTTGTGTGGCTTTTGCTACCAAATAAACCTGTTGGACTTTAACCTGGTGTTGTTAAACTTCTTACTGTGTTTGCATAGTGACCATCATCTTCATCCTGCAGCAGATTTGTCCTGGAAACAAATAAACATCGACTTTCAGCACAGCGGACAGCAGGTGGGGATCCGGCCCTATTGAAAATGGAAGGTGAAAACATACCAAAACAGCTATGATTCAGGACAAGAGCAAGTTTAAACATAGAAACATAGGAGATAGCAGCAGGAGGAGGCCTTTTGTCCCTTCGAGCCTGCTCCGCATTTCATTTCGATCATGGCTGTTCATCCAACTCAATAGTCTAAATCTCTCTTTAGTGCTTATTCAGATAGATTTAGAGAAAAGTTCACTGAATTCCTGTTATAAGAATTGTTTCCTTTAACTTGCAAATGTTCTTAATAACACTAAGTTTGAACCTGCGAACAAGTCCGTGTCCTTTGATTGTCTCGCAGCAGCACCTGGGTAAAGGCGTTTTTCAGCAACAAACTGGTGGAAAGTCTGTCTGTGAGTTGCCACTGACAACACATGTTTCCAGAATCTGAACAAATCTGGATTCTGTGTCGGCTAAAGGCAGTTTTTCCCCCGTTCTTTAAACGGGAATTAAATCACATCACAACAAAATAACACAGAAAGCTGGACCTTCAAAAACAGGTCAAACCAAATCCGCCGATACAGCAACACAGAAAGCGATTCTGTTCCAGGATCAGTCAACAGACCTGGGAATAAAAATAGATGCAAAAGGATGTCAGGTGGTTCAAATGGGTGTCCATGGACTGGTGGAAGAGGTTTCAGTGGAACGAATAAACACACACAAGATTGGAAGGCAGGTGATGGGATAGGCGAAGGCAGACATTTCACCAACATGTGAGTGACAAAACACTTCGATGAACACGTCTTCAGAAAATGTCCAAAATCCTCCATTACAAACAATACACGTTCAAATGGAATGCATTATTATTAACTGTCCTTTGGTTCAATGGCAAACACATTCCTGAATGACAGTTTATTGGTGTGAATAATGGACAACTTGAAATTCCACCTCCTGTTTATAATAATGCTGATCATATCCGATAGGGTCTGGTGATTTTAACGATGAATTCAATAATTCTGTATTTGAGAACTTCCTGCAAATGGAATATCAGAAAAGAGGCATAATACATATTTCTGGGATTGAGTGCTCTGTGCTGTGTTGGTGCTTTGAGAAAGTCACATACTCGCTCCCGCCGAAATGTATCTATAAAAACTCAGTGACTAACGCGTTGGTCTGGAAATGCAAAAGGTTTTTTCTTTACATGTTTGAACCTGACTCACTGAGGTTCTGGTTTTTGACAATGTCCCTCCAGCTATTTTCTCTGGGAGGATATTTGACACTTCAGTCACGGTTTCATACGGAGCCAAGAGTTAGTTTTGGAAAAGCTGATTTATTTCCCTCCTGGAGGGTCAGAGTTAGTTTAAAATTATTAATTCAGCAAAGGACCTGCTAAAACTGACCGCTCAAACAACACAATGGGAAACAAATGTTATTCAGTCAGTCTCGGGGGCAATAAACTCGCTGGTGTCCAGGGAATTGGAAAGCGTCACAAACAACAGATGGAGCAAGTTGGCGTCAGGCTGTTTAACCACAGAGGAGACAAAACCCAGATTGAAAATGCTCCTTTGTCAGCAAAGTTAAAGCTGCTGTTATAAAGTGTATAATACAACACAATCTAGGAGCCCGTGCGGTAGACAGACACTGGGGCAGAGAACTTCAAACACTGTTCATCAACTCACAGAGAGAAAAAAATTCAACAAATAATTAAACACCCACCTCACTCAAGAAAAGCGTTGAGCATTCTGCCGTTGCGGTCTCTCCACTGAATTTTTTGAATTTCAGTCTGCTTGCTGTATCTCAGCCGCTAACACACTCTCCGTTAGCTTGGAAGGTTCAAACAATGTGGTTGCAGGGATGGTGTAGGAGGGAGGGTTTCAGCTACGTGGATAATTGGAACACATTCTGGGGAAGGTGGGACCTGTACAAACAGGACGGGGTGCACCTGAACCAGAGGGGCACCAATATCCTGGGAGGGAAATTTGTTACGGCTCTTCAGGGGGGTTTAAACTAATTTGTCCAGGGGGTGGGAAAAGGAGTGGTAGTCTGGAAGTCAGTGTTGAGGGTAGTGAGGTATTGGGGAAGGTATCAAGGTCAAGGGTGGGTACCAGTAGACAGGAAGGCGGGTTGAAGTGTGTCTACTTCAATGCAAGGAGCATCCGGAACAAGGTAGATGAACTTGGGGCGTGGATTGGTACTTGGGACTACGATGTTGTGGCTATTACGGAGACATGGGTAGAACAAGGACAGGAATAGTTGGACGTTCGGGGTATAGATGTTTCAGTAAGTGTAGGGAAGCTGGTAAAAGAGGTGGAGGAGTAGCATTGTTAATCAAGGATATTTTAACGGCTGCAGAAAGGCACTTCGAGGGGGATCTGTATACTGAGGTAATATGGGCTGAAGTTAGAAATAGGAAAGGAACGGTCACGTTGTTAGGAGTTTTCTATAGGCCACCAAATAGTAATAGAGATGTGGAGGAAGAAATTGCTAAGCAGATTATGGATAGGAGTGGGGGTCACAGGGTCGTTGTCATGGGGGACTTTAACTTTCCAAATATTGATTGGAACCTTTGTAGGTCGAATAGTTCAGATGGGGCAGTTTTTGTGCAGTGTGTGCAGGAGGGTTTCCTGAAACAATTTGTGGATAGGCCGACAAGAGGTGAGGCCACATTGGATTTGGTAGTGGATACACACAGGGACACAGAGAGATATAATCATAGATACACACAGGGACAGAGAGAGAGAATCACAGATACACACAGTGACACAGAGAGAGAATCACAGACACACACAGGGACACAGAGAGAGAATCACAGACACACACAGGGACACAGAGAGTGAATCACAGATACACAGAGGGACACAGAGAGAGAATCACAGATACACAAAGGGACACACAGAGAGAATCACAGACACACACAGGGACACAGAGAGAGAATCACAGACACACACAGGGACACAGATAGAGAATCACAGATCCACAATGGAACACAGATAGAGAATCACAGACACACACAGGGACACAGAGAGAGAATCACAGACACACACAGGGACACAGATAGAGAATCACAGATCCACAATGGAACACAGAGAGAGAATCACAGATACACACAGGGACACAGAGAGAGAATCACAGATACACACAGGGACACAGAGAGAGAATCACAGATACACATAGGGACACAGAGAGAGAATCACAGAATCACAAAGGGACACAGAGAGAGAGAATCACAGATACACAATGAAACACAGAGAGAGAATCATAGATACACACAGGGACACACAGAGAGAGAATCATAGATACACACAGGGACACACAGAGAGAGAATCACAGATACACACAGGGGCACAGAGAGAGAATCACAGATACACAATGAAACACAGAGAGAGAATCATAGATACAACCAGGGACAGAAACAAGAATCACATATTTACAAAGGAACAATGCTTGGGTATTATCTTTACATGATGTGGAGAAGCCGGCGTTGGACTGGGGTAAACACAGTAAGAAGTTTAACAACTAATCAAGTCTTTAAGAAACAAAACAATGGGAGTGGGGAGAGCATCAAGACAGGATAAAAAGATGTGTATTGTCTCCAGACAAGACAGCCAGTGAAACTCTGCAGGTCCACGCAACTGTGGGCGTTACAAATAGTGTGACATGAACCGCTGAAGTTGGGGAGCACTTCAGCGGTCACGGGCATTCGGCCTCTGATATTCGGGTAAGCGTTCTCCAAGGCGGCCTTCGCCACACACGACAGCGCAGAGTCGCTGAACAGAAACTGATAGCCAATTTCCGCACACACGCGGACGGCCTCAACCGGGATATTGGGTTCATGTCACACTATTTGTTTCTTAAAGACTTGATTAGTTGTAAGTATTCGCATTCCAACCATTATTCATGTAAATTGAGTCTGTGTCTTTATAAACTCTGTTTGTGAACAGAATTCCCAGTCACCTGAAGAAGGGGCTTAGAGCTTCGAAAGCTTGTGTGGCTTTTGCTACCAAATAAACCTGTTGGACTTTAACCTGGTGTTGTTAAACTTCTTACTGTATTATCTTTACACACAGAGTAATGCCGTGTGGCAGAATCACAGACTGAGAATCACAGACTGCCGTGCATATCACCAACAAGATCCACTGCAGGAACTCACCAAGACTCCTTCAACAGCACCTTCCTAACCAGTAAACACTATTCCTAGACAGAGCAGAAACTGAGAACATCACCAGCAGCAACATCACCTCCAATACACACAGCATGCTGACTTGGAACGCTATCACTGTTCCATTGCTGTCACTGAGTCAAATCCAGACACTTCCTCCCCAACACCCAATGGACAGCAGCAATGTCAAAAAGCAGCTCACCATCACATTCTCAAGGGCAACATGTGATGGCTCATTCCTGCTGGCCTTTGAGCTCCTACATTTTAGTTTAACTCCTAACTCCTTAAATTCAGCTTGTCGGACTTCATCCCATTTTTTACCTACAGTGTTGGTGCCGATATGCCCCACGACAGCTGGTTGTTCACCCTCCCCCCTCCAGAATGTCCTGCAGCTGCTCCGAGACACCCTTGATCCTTGCACCAGGGAGGCAACATGCCATCCTGGAGTCTTGTTTGCATCCACAGAAACACCCGTCTGTTCCCCTTACAATTGAGTCCCCTATCACTGTCGCTCTGCCACTCTTTTTCCTGCCCTCCTGTCCAGCAGAGCCAGCCAGGGTGCCATGAACCTGGCTGCTGCCACCTTCCCCCGGTGAGCCATCTCCCCCAACAGTATCCAAAATGGTATATCTGCTTTGGAGGGAGATGATTGCAGGGGACCCCTACACTGCCTTCCGACTCTTCCTCTGTCTGGTGGTCACCCATTCTCTATCTCCCTCAGTAACTGTTATCTGCGGTGTCACCAACTCACTGAACGTGATATCCACGACTTCTTCAGCATCGTGGATGCTCCAAAGTGAATTCACCCACCGCTCCAGAGCTGTCAAGCCGTCTAACATGTGCGTCAGTTGGACACACATGATGTGACTGACTGTGGCACTGTGGTATAGGAAGCTGTTCAGTGGGCCGTGGGGGGAGGTGAGGGGCTGGGATGGGAGAGGCACAGAGTAAATTAGTGGGAGTAAGTGACAGTATAGTGAGAGGCATTGATGATGTGAAGATGCCGGCGTTGGACTGGGGTAGGCAACGTAAGAATTCTCACAACACCAGGTTCAAGTCCAGCAGGTTTATTTGGTAGCACGAGCTTTCGGAGTGCTGCTCCTTCATCAGAGGGATCGACAATTTTCTCTGTAACAAGGAGTCAGAGTGCTGTTGACTGTGTTGCCTGCCCCATGCCAGAGTTCAGGACATCTGGCTGGAGATGACCGTGGTTGTGAGGAGGATCCCACTGTTGTGGACCATGTCGGTACCAGTGACATAGGTAGAATGAAGAAGCAGCTTCTGCACAGACATTATCAGGAAATGGACACTGAATTAAACAACAGAACACACAAGGTTATAATCTGGAGATGATTACCTCAACCACGTGCAAATTGGCATAGCGCACATCACATTAGAGAGATGAATACATGGTTTGAAAGACTGGTGGAAGAGGTAAGTTTCAGCTTGTGGGACATTAAAATCAGTTCTGGAGAAAGTGGGGGCTGTACCGTTGGGATGATCTACATCTGAACCTGCTGCCAGCAACGTTCTTGCAAACTACATAACTAGGGAAGGAGAGAGGGCTTTAAACTCAATAGAGGAAGGGATGCTTCTGGAGCGGAGGATATGATCACCATACCAACCTAACACATATTTTAATGAATTAGTTATCCTTTAACTGTTCCACAATTAAGGCTGTCTGTTGAACTAATCTGTCTGCTTTCCAATGATGTGGAGATGCCGGCGTTGGACTGGGGTAAACACAGTAAGAAGTTTAACAACACCAGGTTAAAGTCCAACATGTTTATTTGGTAGCAAAAGCCGAAAGCTTGTGTGGCTTTTGCTACTAAATAAACCTGTTGGACTTTAACCTGGTGTTGTTAAACTGCTTTCCAATATGGCAGGTGTCGTTTTTGTTTTAAATGGCTTTTGTTAATTCAGCTACAATATGTAGTACCATTAATTCAAACTACATGAAGATAGTCACACTAAAACAACTGATTTTGAAACTACCAACAATGGTGAAATATGATTCAAGCATAAAAACTTCTTCAGGTCAATAGACGGCGGTGAGGAATCCCATTGCTGTCATTGTCCGCACTCGCTGTTCTCTGCGACGTGACCACATGGACACCTTGCGCTGCAGCACGGGGAAGTCATTGTCATTTAAATGCAGCCCAAGGATTTGCCAAACAAAATGTCACCACTCACTTCATTAGTCCCCATCGGGAGTTTTGAGTTCCAGCCTGAACATCACAACTCAGGATATATTGGCCCTGGAGGGGGGTGCAGGAGGATATCAGAGAACTAACAGGTCAAATTATCACAACATATGTTGCATAGATGATTAGTCTGGTGTTTAAAATGTTTTTTCAAGACGATAGATTCGACAGGGAGAATTTGTTCCCTCTGTTGAAGGAATCCAGTAAATGGGCATTTTTTTAAAATTAGAGGGACACGGATCGAAGATGGGGGATGTGTTCTTTGATTTATTTCATTGGATGTGGGTGTCAGTGGCAAACCCAGAACTGTTGCTCACCCCTCATTTCCCAGTCGCTTGACTCGGCCATTTCACACAGCAGTTGAGAGTCAACCACATTGCTTTGAGTCTGGATTCACATTGGACAGATCAAGATAAGACCAGGTTAATGGCAAATTTCCTTCCCTGAAGGGAATTGGTGAACCCAATGGAACTTGTAGCAGCCGGCGACTGCTCGAGTAAAGTAGAATCATTGGAAGGGAACCCGCTGCAGACAGCCATGAGGCCAGAAACACAAGCACAGGGAGCTGACATAAAAACTGACACAAGGGCACAGAAAGTGACCTGAATGAAAGGTAGAGTCATAGAGGTTTACAGCATGGAAAGAGGCCCTTCGGCCCAACTTGTCTATGCCGCCCGTTTTTTAAAAACCCCTAAGGACAGGAGTGGGAACTTGTACATGGAGTCAGAAAAGATAGGAGAGGTTTTGAATGAATACTCTTCTTCAGTGTTCACCAAGGAGAGGGGCCATGTTTTTGAGAATGAGAGTGTGATACAGGCTGATAGGCTGGAGGAGGTAGATGTTCTGAGGTAAGATGCATTAGCAATTTTGAAAACACTGAGGGTCGATAAGTCCCCTGGGCCAGCAGAGAAATATCCTAGGATTATTTGGGAGGCAAGGGATGAGATTGCAGAGCCTTTGGCTTTGATCTTTGGGTCCTCACTGTGCACGGGGATATTGTCAGAGGACTGGAGAGTGGCGAATGTCGTTGCTCTGTTCAAGAAAGGAAATAGGAATGACCATGGTAATTATCGGACGGTTAGTCTTACTTCAGTGGTCGGTAAGCTCATGGAAAATGTCCTGAGGGATAGGATTTATGACCATTTGGAAAGATGCAGCTTAATCCGGGATAGTCAACACGGATTCGTGAAGGGTAAGTCTTGACTCACAAACTTGATTGAATTCTTTGAGGAGGTAACTAAGTGTGTTGATGAAGATAGAGCAATTGATGTCATATACATGGATTTTAGTAAGGCGTTTAATAAGCTCCACCACGGTCGGCTCATGAAGAAAATAAGGAGGTGTGAGATAGAGGGGAATTTGGCCGATTGTATACGTAACTGGCTATCTCATAGAAGACAGAGGGTGGTGGCGGATGGCAAATTTTCAGACTGGAGACCAGTTACCAGCGGAGTACCACAGGGATCAGTGCTGGGTCCCCTGCTTATTGTGATTTTTATCAATGACTTGGAGGAGGGGGCTGAAGGGTGGATCAGTAAATTTTCTGATGACACCAAGATTGGTGGAGTAGTGGATGAGGTGGAGGGCCGTTGTAGGCTGCAAAGAGACATAGATAGGATGCAAAGCTGGGCTGAAAAATGGCAGATGTAGTTTAACCCTGACAAATGCGAGGTGATTCATTTTGGTAGGACAAATTTGAATGCGGATTACAGGGTCAACGGTAGGGTTCTGAGGAACGTGGAGGAACAGAGAGATCTTCGGGGTCATATCCACAGATCTCTGAAGGTTGCCACTCAAGTGGGTAGAGCCGTGAAGAAGGCCTATCGTGTGTTAGCGTTTATTAACAGGGGGTTTGAGTTTAAGAGCCGTGGAGCTATGCTGCAACTGTACAGGACCTTGGTGAGACCACATTTGGAATATTGTGTGCAGTTCTGATCACCTCACTATAAGAAGGATAGAAACATAGAAAACTAAAGCATAAAACAGGCCCTTCGGCCCCACAAGTTGTGCCGAACATATCCCCACCCTTCAGGCCTACCTATAACCCTCCAACCTATTAAGTCCCATGTACTCATCCAGGAGTCTCTTAAAAGACCCGATTGAGTTTGCCTCCACCACCACTGACGGCAGTCGATTCCACTCGCCCACCACCCTCTGTGTGAAAAACTTCCCCCTAACATCTCCCCTGTACTTACCCCCCAGCACCTTAAACCTGTGTCCTCTCGCAGCAGACATTTCCACCCTGGGAAAAAGCCTCTGAGAGTCCACCCAATCTATGCCTCTCAACATCTTATATACCTCTATTAGGTCTCCTCTCATCCTACGGCTCTCCAAGGAGAAAAGACCGAGCTCCCTCAGCCTATCCTCATAAGGCATGCCACTCAATCCAGGCAACATCCTTGTAAATCTCCTCTGCACCCTTTCAATCTTTTCCACATCCTTCCTGTAATGAGGCGACCAGAACTGAGCACAGTACTCCAAGTGGGGTCTGACGAGGGTCTTATATAGCTGCATCATTATCCCCGGACTCCTCAACTCAATCCCTCGATTGATAAAGGCCAGCACACCGTACGCCTTCTTAACCACCTCCTCCACCTGCGGGGCCGATTTTAGAATCCTATGGACCCGGACCCTAAGGTCCTTCTGATCCTCTACGGTACTAAGAGTCTTTCCCTTTATATTGTACTCCTTCATCCCATTCGACCTGCCAAAATGGACCACGACGCATTTATCTGGGTTGAAGTCCATCTGCCACTTCTGCGCCCCGTCTTGCATCCTATCTATGTCCCTCTGTAACTTCTGACATCCCTCCAGACTATCCACAACCCCACCAACCTTCGTGTCGTCAGCAAACTTACCAACCCATCCCTCCACTTCCTCATCCAGGTCATTTATGAAAATGACAACCAGTAAGGGTCCCAGAACAGATCCCTGGGGCACACCACTGGTGACCGACCTCCAATTAGAAAAAGACCCATCTATAGACACTCTCTGCCTCCTTTTGGCAAGCCAGTTCTGGATCCACTGGGCAGCAGCCCCTTGGATCCCATGCCCTCTCACTTTTTCGAGAAGCCTTGCATGGGGGACCTTATCGAACGCCTTGCTAAAATCCATATAAACCACATCTACCGCTTTCACTTCGTCAATGCGTTTAGTCACATTTTCAAAGAACTCCACCAGGCTCGTAAGGCACGATCTGCCTTTGACAAAGCCATGCTGAGTATTCTTGAGCATACTAAACCCCTCTTAATGCTCATAAATCTTGTCCCTCAGGATGTGGAAGCTTTGGAGAGGGTGCAAAGGAGGTTTACCAGGATGCTGCCTGGTTTGGAGGTTAGGTCTCATGAGGAAAGGTTGAGGGTGCTGGGGCTTTTCTTTTTATAGAGGAGGAGGTTGAGAGGCGACTTAATAGAGGTTTATAAGATGATCAGGGGGATAGATAGAGTGGACTTTCAGAGACCATTTCCTCGGATGGATGTAGCTGTTACGAGGGGGCATAACTATAAGGTTCATGGTGGGAGATATAGGAGGGATGTCCGAGGTAGGTTCTTTACGCAGAGAGTGGTTGAGATGTGGAATTGACTGCCTGCTGTGATAGTGGAGTCGGACACTTTAGCAACTTTCCAGCTGTTCTTGAATAGGCACGTGGATCACACCAGAATGATAGGGAGTGGGATAGCTTGATCTTGGTTTCGGGGAAAGCTCGGCACAACATCGAGGGCCTAAGGGCCTGTACTGTGCTGTACTGTTCCATGTTCTCAGCTCATCCCAATTGCCCGCATTTGGCCCATATCCCTCTATGCCCATCTTAACCATGTAACTGTCTAAATGCTTTTTAAAACACAAAATTGTACCCGCCTCTACTACTACCTCTGGCAGCTTGTTCCAGACACTCACCACTGTCTGTGTAAAAAAAATTGCCCCTCTGGACACTTTGGATCTTTCGTCTCTCACCTTAAACCTGTGCCCTCTAGTTTTAGACCACCTCCCCCCCCCCCCCGCCCCCCATCAGCTTTGGAAAAAGATATTGACTATCAAGCTGATCTGTGCCCCTCATCACCCCTCAGCCTTCTACGCTCCCGAGAAAAAAGTCCCAGTCTATCCAGCCTCTCCTTATAACTCAAACCATCAAATCCGGGTCGCATCCTCGTAAATCTTTCCTGCACTCTTTCTTGTTTAATAATATTCTTTCTACAATAGGGTGACCAGAAGTGTACACAGTATTCCAAGTGTGGTTTTGTCAATGTCTTGTACAACTTCAACAAGACGTCCCAAATCCTTTATTCAATGTTCTGACCAATGAAACCAAGCATGCCGAATGCCTTCTTCACCACTCTGTCCACCTGTGACTCCACTTTCAAGGAGCTATGAACATGTACCCCTAGACCTCTTTGTTCTGTAACTCTTCCCAGTGCCCTACCATTAACTGAGTAAGTCCTGCCCTGGTTCAGTCTACCAAAATGCATCACCTCGCATTTATCTAAATTAAAATCCATCTGCCATTTGACAGCCCAATTGATCAAAATCCTGTTGCAATCGGAGATAACTTCCTTCACTGTCCAATATGCCACCAATCTTGGTATCATCTACAAACTTACTAACCATGCCTCCTATATTCTCATCCAAATCATTAATATAAATGACAAATAACAGTGGACCCAGCACTGATCTGAGAGGCACACCGCTGGTCACAGGCCTCCAGTTTGAAAAACAACCTTCTACAACCACCCTCTGGCTTCTGTCATCAAGCCAATTTTATATCCATTGAGACACCTCACCCTGGATCCCGTGAGATTTAACCTTATGCAACAACCTACCATGCCTGGTACCTTTTCAAAGGCCTTGCTAAAATCCATGTAGACAACATCAACTGCACTGCCATCGTCTACCTTCTTGGTTACCCATTCAAAAAAACTGAATCAAATTTGTGAGACATGATTTTCCTCTCACAAAGCCATGCTGACTGTCCCTAATCAGTCCTTGCGTCTCTAAATGCCTGTCGGTCCTGTCTCTCAAAATGCTTTCCAACAACTTACCCACCACAGATGTGAGTCTCACTGGCCTCGGTAAGCTGCGATTACCTCAGTCCAAATGCACAGAGGCAAGTCTGCCGAGAGACAGGCTTTTTACAAAATTCAAGATCAGACAATTAGAAACCAGAGATGCACCAGGACACATTATCAAGTGTAAAAGGGCAGTTATACATTTCCCGACAAACAAATCACCACTAGATACATGGGGCAGACGTGTTTCAGTCAAACAAAATACTTGATGCCTATATATGGCTGAAACTAGACATTTTGGCGTACAGTACACAAACACAAAGGGTCCACAATTAAAACACATGAACACCCATTGAAACCCATCAAAAATGCTGTGAAACAAATCAGACCAAAGCACATGATAGACTGAATCTTCAGAAGCTTCGAGAAGGTAGCCAGAAAGGTATAGTTGTATTTTAATTTTAATTTTCTTATTGACCCAACAAATTCAGTTAAACGGCTGCAAGATGAAATAGTTGTGTTTTGTTGCCTTGTTCTGTATTGGATTCATCTCCTATAGGATTGGCTGGGAGATTTCTAGAGCTTGGCAGAAATGTTCAATGTTTGCTCGATTCACTGTAAAGTTCCAGCTGGATACCTGTCCCCTGCTCACTGCATCTACACAATGGAGCTCAATGGAAATGATTCATCTTCCACAGCCTTTCTCTCGGGTTGAACTCGTTGTGAATCCTCGGCTACAACAACACATATATTCCAGCAAGATTTTGGTTCAGCTTCTCCCAACAGCACTGATTGGTTCCTCTGCCCCTGGTACCAAGCCAGCACCAATGGATCATGGTCTATGTTAACTGGCACCACTGATTATCCCGAGTATTCTGCCCTACAGTGCTCCAAATCCCAGAAACCACAAACACTGATTGAAAGGATATAGAATCAATTTTAAACATGGTTTACCCAGCAGGAGGACATGGAGAAGGCCATCAATCCCATCACCATTGCTCTACCTGCCATGTCCAATGGGTTGTATCCATATGGAAAGGTTTTATTTTAGCTGATACCAACATATGAATTAGGAGTGGAAGTGGCCCATTCGAGCGCTCGAGCCTGTTCCGCCGCCATTCAGTAAGATCACAGCTGATTTGAATGTGCCTCATCTCTGCCGACCTCTGAGAACCATTGACTCCCTTGTTAGTCAGGAATCTATCTACTTCTGTCTTCAAAATGTTCATTGACCCTGTCCTCCACCACTTTCTGGGGAAGAGAGTTCCAAACATTGCGCAATCTGTCGGACAGAATATATCGGATAATCTTCTCACTCTGATTGTGACCCAAATGAAACCCAAGGGTGTTTGTCCATCAAGCCAAGGCCTTTGATTGGTTGATATTTCATGATATTACAGAGCAAGCCTCGCTCTCACACTGAGCATCACCTTGAGATTAAACATCAGAGTCGGTTCATCAGCACAACCAGTTCCAGTGGAACTCACAGACTCTTACTAACGGCCTGATCTATCTCGGACTGGAGGTGGGCGGTTAAGAAGTGATTGGTTTGTCTCAATATCATTACCTTGTAATGTAATGTGTGAACATGATAATGAGCAATGTGATGATTATAACAGAGCCAGTAATATTGATGCAGAGTAGGATGGAACAGCTGAAGTTGCGGTTGCGAATAAATCTTCAATATTGTTGCTCATGGATTGTCTGGGTCCTGGAACTTGGGTAAAGATGGTCACACAGCCCAACTCTCAGGTATGTCTCTCACTGACTGGCTGCTACCTGTCCTTGAATTTGGTGCTCACTCCGTGCTGTGTAAATGTTTGCAGCTGTATTACTGGCGTCAGTCTGAAGTGTGGGCAGGAGTATCTTCCTTTACTGTGCCTCACACTAAAGGTTCAGGAAGACATTTACCACCTTCTCCACTCTCCCCTCCACTTGTACACAATAAATCTGAACAGAAGCGGTTCATCAACTATTGCCCTTCTCTTGGGCAGCGACTTATTGAAAAGTCTGGATCGAAACAGCATGTATAGTGCAGTCTGAATTGGAATCGGCTCCATGTAAACCTTCCCATTGGCAGCAATCAATTCCCCAGCCAATGATTAAAGCCCAGCCTCAGTGGGTCCTGATCAATGTCTCCGGCATCATTGATGATCTGGAGCATTCAGCTCTACAAACTCAACAGAATGTTGGAACATTGGGTTCATCCTTCACTCGGGGAATGTGGCAGGGAGAAGGCTGATATTCTCATTAAGGCCAGTCCCTCCTCTTATTCACTGAGTTTGTTTTTACATTCTAGCTCCTTCTATCATGACGGCCAAAGTGAAACCCAGGGATGTTTCCCCAAGACCCGCATCAGGATGAGGCCCTTTAACTGGATGAGGGAAACGGTGGTATCACAGTGAGATCACACATTTCATTGGGTTTGTAAACTGGATAAATTAGAGACAGGAGATTTCACACCCCGTTCCAGTGACAGAAATGGAACTGCACTGACCCTTACTCTCTGGTTGATCCCTTTAGGAGTGAAAGCGGATGTGCAGAAGGTCTGCACATCTTTGTTTTGCGAAGGGAGCTTGAACAATGGAACATTGGTAGCCAGCTGGCACTCACAAGGTTGGTGCTGTAAAATGTTTATTTTTACAGGGAGTTGAGAACCTTCCTCTTGAGGCGACTGATTGATATTGAATGCAGTGTCGGGATGGAAGGAATGACTAAATAAGGGCAGAGTGAACACATCAACATTCAGCTGCTCAATTTTTCCACCAACACCGAGCACTCAGACGTGAGAAAGCGAAGTGTGGAGAGTTGAAGAAATTCTTCATTAAGACACTTAGCACGAAACGTTTTGGAGGCAGAAACTGAGAAATAGTTTGAAGAAGTTGGATGTTGTTCAACTCCAGACCTTATGGAATCTTCTGCTTTTCGTGCTGAGCTGACACCAATAAAATTACAAGAAGTGTAACAAACCAGTCAGTTTTACACTCAGAATCTTCAGTATTTATGGGGCGAATGGTTTTACTATTTGAGGGAAGCTATAAAATACCTGTTGTTATACTTGTTACTGTCCAGCATTTTCTGTGTCTAATTTCTTCTTCTGCGACAGGTACATGGTTCGTGTCAGGATGCGTGCGAAGAAATGGGGTTTTAACCAAACTGCCACAGAGTGAAATCATGAGAAATGAAGTATCAAAGGCAAGTGGATTAATTAGAAGAGAGATCGAATCCCAACCCAAGACCAATCATTGTCTGTAAAAAGCTAAGGAGGAATGGAGGACAATTGAAATTCTCCTCACGTCATCATCCTCTGTGTCCCAGTCTTTTTCTCAGTGCAGCTCTACATCCTTTAATTTATTTATAATTGACGGTCTGTAGCTACCATCCCACCGACCTCTATCTAAATGCTGTGTCACTGGGAATGGTTGAGGGATGAGAACATTGCAAATTTTACAGGAAAGTTAGATAAATATGTGAAGTAGGAGAACTTGTTAGCCAAACTGAAAGGGATGGAAATAGAGAATTGTGAGAGTGAGAAATGCATTGAGTGGAGTGAAAACAAAGTCAGTTGTTAGTGCAGGGTGAGAGTGAGACATGGCTGTGATGACACAATGATATGGCTGAGTGAGCACTTGGCTTTTCAGATTAGGATGTGAGGAAGTGTCTGGAGAGACAGGAATGAATGCAGGTGTAAGGGGTGTTGTTTTGTGGAGTTCATAGAATCATGGAAACCCTACAGCACAGAAAGAGGCCATTTGGCCCATCGAATCTGCACCGACCACAATCCCACCCAGGTCCTACCCCCATATCCCTACACATTTACCCACTAATCCCTCTAACCTACGCTTCTCAGGACACGAAGGGCAATTTTAGCGTGGTCAATCAAACTAACCCACACATCTTTGGACTGTGGGAGGAAACCGGAGCACCCGGAGGAAACCCATGCAGACACGAGGAGAATGTGCAAACTCACACACAGACAGTGACCCAAGCCGGGAATCGAACCCAGGTCCTTGGAGCTGTGAAGCAGCAGTGCTAACCACTGTGCTACCGTGCCGCCCTGCTATCCAGTTGTGCTGGGAAATGCTGGGAAAATAAGAGTGTGAGTCTCGGCTCCTGAGCGAGTTACGTCACGCACTTTCCTGACCTCCTGATGTCCATGAACGTCTTGAAACACTTTTCCCATGTCCCACAATGTTCCTGCTCACTTTCTCAGCCCCTTCCATTCATGCCTGCTGGTTTTACGAGGCTGGCCGTTTCCTTCCATCCTTGGCAAATGTGACCTCATTTCAATCACCAGATCCCACAGCAAGAGCTCCATCTGAGTGTCTGAGCCATGCGGGATGTGAGGGGAAATGTGGACACGGCTTTTCCAGCTCTCCTCTCCATTGCTGTAGTTGCTGAAGCCTCAGGAGAGGATTGTACAATTCAGCCATCAGAACCTCTCGCTGGTCAAACGTTATCCAGCTGATGCAGATCTCAGCAATGACCTGCTGTGAAATCCAAATCCTCTTGAGAAATGTTTCCTTTCAAAGATTCAGTGAATCAATGCCAGACTCAGAATCAGGGTGCTGATGCCTTGGTTGAATTAAATGTGTTAAATGCTGCCATTCTGACCTCAGAGACATCATCGAGAATCCCAATTCATTTCAAGAATAAGGACAACCCTCCTTTAATTTAGGGAATCATAATTTTCCCAAACACGATCCAATTGTTACTCTGGGTAATGAAGCTTGATACTGCGAGGCCAAGTATATCAATGGAGTGTTGTTGATGGACAACCCTCCTTTAATTTAGGGAATCATAATTTTCCCAAACACTGGGCTGGATGTTGAGGTAGAATTCTCATCAGATTATTGTTCACCAGCAGTGCAATAACAGGAAAACTACAGACACTCCATCTGCTGCAAATACACCGGCAGCATGTGTCACACTTATAGCTCAAGCTGAATTCACTATTCACGCTGGAACCATTGGCTAATATTTCATCAGCTGATTTAAGTCACCATTCCCACACAAGTGTCTCCACGATCTTTGACCTCAGCACTACTTGGCTACTTCCTAGAATTCTGTGCAGTATATTTGAATGAGAATCATCCCCCTTGTAAACTGGTACAGGTACTGGACCCCTTATCCAGCGTCCCAGAAACAGGAGTGTCTCAAAAACCTATTACACTTGACGCTGACGCCACATGATACAATTTGGAATTGACGCACAGAGTATTTTGTCAAGTCCCAGATTCCCATATCCATAACCAGCACACGCAGTTTAACCATTGCTCGAACATGTCTCTCTCTGTATAATTCCAGACTTTATTACGAGTGTTTTCATGTCAAAAGTCCCGTGGCTGGCAGGAGCACCAAGACAAAAGGTCACTGACTATTAAGCAGAAAGTAGAGTTACTGATGCGTCTGGAGAAAGGCACCTCAGGGAAAAGGTTAAGCAAATAGAATGGTGTTGGGACATCACCCATTTATGATGTGAAGAAGCAAATGGAGAAATTAAATGTTATTCTGACAGTGATGTGCCCAAATTAATGGATAATAGGAAAACCCTCCATCAGTTAAAGACTGTCCATGTATACAAAGTGTTATTAGAGTGAATCATACACAGTCAGAGTGCAACATATCCATTACCATGGCCAAAGCGAAAGTGTTCCATAAAGAGCTAGGCCTAACAACACCATGTTATTGAGCGTCAGGGTGGCAGAACAAGTTTACAAACTGCCATGGTGTGTGTGTGCTGAAAGTATATGGTGAAGAAACCTTCGCTGGCCATGAAGCTGCAGAGACATACTTGGATGAATTTTCCATGATAATATTGGAAGAAGGTCAAAGAGCAGGGCATGTGAACATGTGTTATTGGTGACAGTCAGAAGATTACATTGTTCAAAGGGATCAGAGTCTTCCCTGTTGTTTACAAGGCCAATCAATCAGTGCACATGGATGCCTCAACCAATTTCCCTTGATTGGTCCGAGAGCCATTTTGTCCCTGAAGCCAGGGCTCAGTGTCGGTGTCTGGGGATTCCTGAGAGCTGCATGGTTATTTTGTCCTCATCAGGAACATTGTTTTCAGAACTTATTTTCTGCCCAAATGTGTGTCCTCCATTCAGCCCAAGGATCAATGCATTTTGCGGGCAATCGCGACCAGATACAAGGCTGAATTCATGCACAAAATGCTCATTGCATTGAACAGAGGCTTGGGTGGGAGGGAATTCCAAGTAGTATTCAATGTGAACCATGCACTCTGCAGTGCTGCCAAGGCTGGGCCAACGGTACCCCAAGGTAGTTTGATAAATGGAAGGCACAACCTCAAGCCATTTCTCATGTTCTTAAATGGTGATGGTGAAATTAAACCTGAATTTAGAGCTTTTCATCTCTCTGAGGAGAAAACGTTGCTGAAGATCTATTGGCAGATGTGAAAGTCCTGCTTTCTCTTCCTCAGATGATATGCAATTTGAGTTGTAAAATTATGAAATAATAAAAGTACAATAATGAAATAAAAGTATTTATTTCTCATTCATTCTCCGTGTTTTATCAGCATGCCATCCAGAAACCAGAATCCATAAACTACAGGACATGTTTAAACGGTGTAGTCAGTGCCTGAACCTTCAATATTCACAGCCTGTCTCAGTCCGGTCGATATCTCATCCTCGGTGGTTGTGTAATTTGAGTTGTAAAATTATGAAACAATAAATGTAAAATAATGAACTAAACGCCTTGTCGTCTCTATTTCTCATTCCTTCTCCATGTTTTATAAGCACGCCACAAAGAGCCCAAAATCTGCCAAGTCCACAAGACCAGAACATGTTGGATCCCAGACATCCCAGGTATGGGGTCTGGTACCTGTACATTGTAAAATCCTCTCCCATCTGTGAGAAATGCAGCATTTTCCTGCCAGCTTCGAGAAATTTCCTTGATTGGTGATGATGAAATGAAACCTGAATTTAACGGTGTCCGTGTGTCCGAGAAGAAAGATATTTTGTAAATATTGCTGGTATTTTTGAAAGACTTTCCTGTGCTGAAGCCCAGCTGTTGGATGAAGAAGATGTTGAGGATTCTGTAATATCGGCAACAATGCTGAAATTCACTGCCAAGTTCCACACAATGGAATAGACACCATGGTCTTGACCAAGAATAAAGAGAATGAGAGCGGTGATGATGAAGATAAATCTGTCTATTGACAGGTGAATAAGGATCACGGAGGAATTGATTCATGGCATCGATCAGAAGAGCTTCATTACAGAGCAGCATATTATGTGGGTCTAAAAGGGACAAGAGGTGTTTCGGAAAGAAAACCCCATGTACTTGAAACAATTTAAGCTGCAGGACATGTTTAAAAGACACACATTAAACCCTGAACTGTCAACATTCACAGCCTGTGTCTGAATGGCAGCTGTCTCTTCCTCAGTGGATCTGTAATTTGAGTTGTAAAATTATGAAATAATAAATGTACAATAATGAGCTAAAAGCCTTGTCGTCTTTATTTCTCATTCCTTCTCCATGTTTTATCAACCCAGCAGATAGGACACAAAATCTGCCAAATCAGCCCGAACCTTCAATTTTCACAGCATCTGTCAGTGTGACAGCTGCCTCTCCCTCGGTTGCAATGCAATATGTAAAATTATGAAATAATAAAAGTATAATAATTAAATTAGAAAAACCTCAGGGTCTTTATTTCTCACTGATTCTCCGTGTTTTACAAGCACGCGATCCAGAACTCCAAATCCACAATTCTGGAACAGGTCCAGTGCCCAACGCCTCCGATACGGGATCCAGTACCTGTTCATTGTAAAACCCGGTTCATTCTGCTGCTAATGCAGCATTTTCCTCTTACCTGCCTCAGCCCCGGTGATTGGGGGATTATTTGCTTGATTTCTGTATTTAATGCTGAGTTATATTTCGGTGTCAACAAGCTGAATGCTCGGCTGCTAAAAATGACCGATCAATAGAGGCACACGGGTTGTGGAAACCAAATCGATGTGATCTACAGAGTTTTAGTATCAAAATAATTGTCTGACAAGTGTATCAGGCCTGAAGATATTTTACTGAGACAGATGTCCAGGGCATCACTCACCTTGATATGCACTTCCCGACTGTCTCGCCACAGCACGGAAGCACCTTGAACCTCTGATGATGACATGTGTGAGCACCAGGTCCACACAATCAAGCTGAATCAAGAGGCTCAGACTTTCATGGCAGGTCTTGCTGATGTCTGCAGCCCCTGGTAACAAGGCCTCCCCCACAGTGGAGCAGGAGGACATGCATTGCCAATGCTTGTTAAGGTGCCTGTCACTGGAGGATCACATCCTGTCCTCTTCCTTCCCTGCAGTTCTGCTCACTCTTTATTGAAAGGGTTGAAAATAGTGAATTGTGAGAGTGGGAAATGCATTGAGTGAAGTGAAAACAAAGACAGTGTTTGCGCAGGGTGAGAGTGAGACATGGATTTGAAGGGACAACAGTGAGACTGACTGAGCATTTAGTTTCGAGATGAGGATGTAAGGTAGTGCTGATAATCTGATACGTTGTAAAACTCTATTCATTCAGCATCCAGTAGTTCCTTGTTGTCTGTTTGTCGGTCCTTGTGGCGAGTATGTTCGAACGTTTTTTTCCTGTGGGAAATGGTTTCTGCTTTTCAACATGGGAGGTGGCGAGCTGTTGGTGAATATCTAGTAAGTGGTCAAGATCCATTTTCCCAAGGTTGAAATTTGTCCTGTACTTTGCGATAAGATTTATTAATATCTAAAATAAATAACTGAATAAAATAATTAAGTCGTTAGTTTAAGATCAGAAGTATATCAGGACAGTTGATGTGTGATGACTGCAGTATGTGGGTGCTCATGGATACTGGTGATTCAGAGCAAGTATGTCTGCAGTAAGTATCTGCGGCTTGAGGAGCTTCGGCTCAGAGACATTCAGCTGGAGTTTGCCACTGCAACATATCAGGGAGGGAGAGTTTTACCTGGAAGCTGAGTTTCAGGAGGCGGTCACACGGCTTCAAAAAAACTTTCCAGTTTGGAAAGTGGTCAGGGACAGGAGGATGTGACGGCTGCTGAGGTAGGTAAGGGAACCCAGAGGACAGGAGTGCAGAAGTGTCAGCTACTGCAATTGTACAACAGTGCTACCAAATAAACCTGTCGGACTTTAACCTGGTGTTGTGAGACTTCTTACTGTATTGTCCAACATGTTTGAGGTTCTTTCAGCTGGTTTGGATGAGAGTGGAGAATAAAGGGTGGATGAGTCATCGAGTTTTACAGCATGGAAATAGGCCCTTCGGCCCAACTTGTCCATGCCGCCCAATTTTTACCACTAAACTAGTCCCAATTGCCCACATTTGGTCCATATCCCTCTACCCATCTTCCTCATGCAACTGTCTAAATGTTTTTTTTAAATGCAAAATTACACCCGCCTCTACTACGGCCTCTGGCAGCTTGCTCCTGACACTCACCACTCTCTGAGTGAAAAGGTTGCCCCTCTGGAAACTTTTGTATCTCAGTGAGATTTGCTCGTGTTATTGGGGAGCGTTTAAACTATATTTTCAGGGGGATAGGAACCAGAGTGCCAGAGCAGATAGTGGAGCAGGGTTAGAAAGACAGGTTAGTTCAAGCAAAATCGCAAATGGAAGGGTAGAGTGTGGTGGAAATAATTTTTTGAGTTGTGTCTATTTCAATGCCAGGAGTATTGTGGGGAAGGCAGATGAGCTGAAGGCGTGGATAGACACATGGAAATATGACATTATAGCCATTAGTGAAACTTGGCTACAGGAGGGGCAGGACTGGCAGCTCAATGTTCCAGGGTTCCAATGTTTCAGGCGGGATAGAGGCAGAGGGATAAAAGGTGGGGGGGGGAGGGGTGGCATTGTTGCTCAGGGAAACTGTTACAGCGGTACTCAGGCAGGATAGATTAGGGAGCTTGTCTACAGAGGCCCTATGGGTGGAGCTGAGAAACAGGAAAGGTATGACCACATTAATGGGCTTGTATTATAGACCACCCAATAGTCAGCGAGAATTGGAGGAGCAAATCAGCGGAGAGATAGCTGACAACTGCAAGAAACACAAAGTTGTGATAGTAGGGGATTTTAATTTTCCACATATAGATTGCGACTCGCATACTGTTCAAGGTTTAGACGGGGTAGAGTTTGTAAAATGTGTTCAGGAGAATTTTCTACATCAGTATATAGAGGTGCCAACTAGAGAGGATGCGATATTGGATCTTCGATTGGGAAATGAGTTAGGGCAGGTGATGGATGTGAGTGTGAGGGAACACTTTGGATCCAGTGATCATAATGCCATTAGTTTCCACCTGATCGTGGATAAGGATAGATCTGGCCCTCGGGTTGAAGTTCTGAACTGGAAAAAGGCCAAATTTGATGAAATGAGAAGGGATCTGGGAAGTGTGGATTGGCACAGGCTGTTCTCTGGTAAGGATGTAAATGGAAAGTGGGAGGCCTTCAAAGGAGAAATTTTGAGAGTGCAGTGTTTGTATGTTCCTGTCAGGATTAAAGGCATAGTAAATCGGAATGAGGAACCTTGGTTCTCGAGGGAGATTGTAACACTGATTAAGAGGAAGAGAGAGTTGTATGAAATGTACAGGCAGCAAGGAACAGATCAGATGCTCGAGGAGTATAAAAAGTGCAAGAAGCTACTTAAGAGGGAAATCAGGAGTGCTAAAAGAAGACATGAGGTTGCTTTGGCAGACAGAGTGAAGGGAAATCCAAAGAGCTTCTATAGGTATGTTCGCAGCAAAAGGATAGTGAGGGATAAAATTGGTCCACTTGAAGACCAGAGTGGTAGACTGTGTATGGAACCAAAAGAGATGGGAGAGATACTAAATGGTTGTTTTGCATCCGTATTTACTGAGGAAACGGGCATGGCGTCTACGGAAATAGGGCAAACTGGTAGGGAGGCCATGGAACCTTTACAGATTAAAGGGGAGGAGGTGCTCGCTGTCTTGAGGCAAATCAGAGTGGATAAATCCCCAGGACCGGACAGGGTATTCCCACGGACCTTGAGGGAAGCTAGTGTTGAACTTGCAGGGGCCCTGACAGACATATTTAAAATGTCAGTATTCACAGGGGAGGTGCCGGATGATTGGAGGGTGGCTCATGTTGTTCCTTTGTTTAAAAAAGGTTCTAAAAGAAATCCGGGAAATTATCGGCCAGTAAGTTTGACGTCGGTGGTGGGCAAGTTATTGGAAGGTGGGATAAGGGATGGGATCTACACATATTTGGATAGACAGGGACTTATTAGGGAGAGTCAACATGGCTTTGTGCGTGGTAGGTCATGTTTGACCAATCTATTAGAGTTTTTCGAGGAGGTGACCAGGAAAGTGGATGAAGGGAAGGCGGTGGATGTTGTCTACCTGGATTTCAGCAAGGCCTTTGACAAGGTCCCTCATGGAAGGTTAGTTAGGAAGGTTCAGTCGCTAGGTATACATGGGGAGGTAGTAAATTGGATTAGACACTGGCTCAATGGAAGAAGCCAGAGAGTGGTTGTGGAGGATTGCTTCTTTGAGTGGAGGCCTGTGACTAGTGGTGTGCTGTCGGGATCGGTGTTTTGGTCCATTGTTGTTTGTCATCTATATCAATGACCTGGATGATAATGTGGTCAATTGGATCAGCAAGTTTGCTGATGATACAAAGATTGGAGGTGTAGTGGACAGTGAGGAAGGTTTTCAAAGCTTGCAGAAGGATTTGGACCAACTAGAAAAATGGGCTGAAAAATGGCAAATGGAATTTAACGCAGACAAGTGTGAGATATTGCACTTTGGAAGGACAAATCAAAGTAGAACGTACAGGGTAAATGGTAGGACTCTGAAGAGTGCAGCTGAACAGAGGGATCTGGGAATACAGGTACAGAATTCCCTAAAAGTGATGTCACAGGTGGATAGGGTCGTAACGAGTGCCTTTGGTTCATTGGCCTTTATAAATCGGAGTATCGAGTATAAAAGTTGGAGTGTTATGGTAAGGTTATATAAGGCATTGGTGAGGCCGAATTTGGAGTATTGTGTACAGTTTTGGTCAGCTAGTTACAGGAAGGATGTAAATAAGATTGAAAGAGTGCAGAGAAGGTTCACAAGGATGTTGCCGGGACTTGAGAAGCTGAATTACAGAGATAGATTGAATAGGTTCGGACTTTATTCCCTGGAGCGTAGAAGATTGAGGGGAGATTTGATAGATTTGTATAAGATTTTGATGGGTATAGATAGAGTGAATGCAAGCAGGCTTTTTCCGCTGTGGCTCGGGGAGAAAAAACCAGAGGGCATGGGTTAAGGGTGAAAGGAGAAAAGTCACTTTTAACATTTAAGAACAACTTGGACGGGTTCATGGATGAGAGGGGTGTGGAGGGATATGGTCCAAGTGCAGGTCAGTGGGACTAGGCATAAAATGGTTCGGCACAGACAAGAAGGGCCAAAGGGCCTGTTTCTGAGCTGTAATTTTCTATGGTTCTATGGTTCTATGGGGTGATTGAAAAGCAGCAGTGCTGGTAAGAGATTAATTGGATTAATTGAATTGTTTATTTATTTAATTAGTCAGCTAGTGTGTGTATTTTTTTGGCCTTTACTTTAACAGCAGCTTTTCAAGTTTAAAGTGAAAACTAGAAGTGGGCAGCAAAGGAGTCTGGGAAGGGTTTTTATTTTAACTTTAAAAGTCAGTTACCTGGGAGGTTCCCCCTCAGTAGTAGTTTTTTTTTTCTCTCGGGCCCCTAGCCCTATAAATTGGTGCAGAGGAGATACCCGATCCTCTACACTGGTAGAGGATCCCACCCTTCCATCCTCCTCTAACCTAATTATAAGTGTGGGGAAGTTTTTTGTTTTCTTTTTTTTTCTTGCTGGTAATGGCTTCAGGGATGGCAGTTCAGGCAGTATGCTGCATCTCCTGTGGGATGTATGTGGTGAGGAAATCCAGTAGTGTTTCAGGAGATTTTAGTTGTAAGAAGTGCATTAGATTGCAGCTTCTGGAGGAGCGTGTAAAGGAGCTGGAGGGGGAGGTAGAGGAACTCCGCATAATTCGGGAGGCGGAGGTGGAAGTTGATAGGAGTTATAGAGAAATAGTAACTCCTAGAAATGAGGCTTGGGTCAATGCCAGGAGGAGGGGTAAGAAGCAATCGGGAAGACAATCCCCTGGGGCGGTTCCCCTCCATAATAGGTTTTCGGTGCTGGAGGCTACAGTTGAGGAGGAATCAACTGAGCATAGAGAGCAGATCTCTGGGGGTGAGCCGAGTGAGAAAGCTCAGGTGGTTAGGGGCTGTAAAAGACTGGGCCTTGTGATTGGGGACTCCACAATTAAGGGGACAGATAGGAGGGTCGGAACTAAAGGTAGGGACTCAGGGTTGGTGTGTTGCCTACCAGGGGCTGGGGTCCGGGATGTGTCTGACAGGGTATTCAGGACTCTTAGGGGGGAGGGAGATAAACCACAAGTTATTGTACATGTGGGGACACACGACATAGGGAGGATAGGGGAAGGGGATATTAGGCAGGGATTTATGGAGTTGGGGTGGAAACTAAAGGCCAAGACTGACAGAGTGGTTATCTCTGGACTCTTGCCTGTACCACGGGATAGTTTAGAGAGGAATAGGGAGAGGGAAGGTTTGAATTCATGGCTGAGGGGATGGTGCAGGAGGGAGGGGTTCAGGTACTTAAGCAATTGGGGCTCGTTCTGGGGAAGGTGTGACCTCTATGAGAAGGATGGTCTACACCTTAATCAGAAGGGGACCAATATCCTGGGGGGTAAATTTGCTAAGGCCATGCAGGGAGGTTTAAACTGATTCGGGGGGGGGAGGGATCCTGAGTAGTGGGGCTGAAAGTGAGGGATGCATGGATGGGGACTGCAATGCACGGCATTGCAGAGGTGGGGTGGAGCAGGGTTTGAAATGTGTATACTTCAATGCCAGGAGTATTCGCAATAAAGTGGGTGAACTTGCAGCGTGGATCAGTACCTGGGACTTCGATGTTGTGGCTATTTCAGAGACATGGATAGAGCAGGGGCAGGAATGGATGCTGCAGGTCCCGGGGTTCAAATGTTTTAGTCGAAGTAGGGAAGGAGGTAGAAGAGGGGGAGGGGTAGCATTATTGGTCAGAGATTGTATCACAGTGTCAGAGAGGAGGTTTGATGAGGACTTATCTGTTGAGGTAGTATGGGCGGAGATTAGAAATAGGAGGGGAGAGGTCACCCTGTTGGGAGTCTTTTATAGACCTCCTAAAAGTTCTAGAGAGGTTGAGGAAAGGATTGCGGAGTCAATCCTGCTTAGGAGTGAAAGTAATAGGGCAATTGTTATGGGGGATTTTAACTTGACTAATATTGACTGGAATTGTTATAGCTCTAGCTCGTTAGAGGGGTCAGTTTTTGTTCAAAGCGTGCAGGAAGGTTTTTTGACTCAGTATGTAGACAGGCCAACTAGAGGTGAGGCTATATTGGATCTGGTGCTGGGAAATGAGCCAGACCAGGTGCTAGACTTGGAAGTTGGTGTGCATTTTGGTGATAGTGACCACAATTCGGTTACGTTCACCTTAGTGATGGAAAGGGATAGGCATGAACCTCGGGCCAGTGGTTTTAGCTGGGGGAAGGGTAATTATGAGGCTATTAGGAGAGAATTAGGAAACATAGGTTGGACTAGGAGATTACAGGGACTGGGAACGTCCGACATGTGGAGTTTTTTCAAGGAGCAGCTACTGCGAGTCTGTGATAGGTATGTCCCTGTCAGGCAAGGAGGAATTGGTAGGGCTAGGGAACCGTGGTGCACCAAAAAAGTTTCTTTGTTGGTTAAAAAGAAAAAGGAGGCTTATGTTCGGATGAGACGTGAGCACTCGGGTAGTGCACTAGAAAGCTTTAGATTGGCTAAGAGGGAGTTGAAGAGCGAGCTTAGAAGGGCTAAAAGGGGACATGAGAAGACTTTGGCGGATAGGGTTAAAGAGAATCCTAAGGCGTTCTATAGGTATGTCAAGAACAGAAGGTTGGTTAGGGCAAGTTTAGGGCCAGTTATAGATGGCAGAGGGAAGTTATGTGTGGAACCGGAGGAGATTGGTGAAGCATTGAACCAATATTTCTCTTCGGTGTTCACGCAAGGGGGCATGAATATAGCTGAGGAGGACACTGGGTTGCAAGGGAGTAGAATAGACAGTATTACAGTTGATAAGGAGGATGTGCAGGATATTCTGGAGGGTCTGAAAATAGATAAATCCCCTGGTCCGGATGGGATTTATCCAAGGATTCTCTGGGAGGCAAGAGAAGTGATTGCAGAGCCTCTGGCTCTGATCTTCAGGTCGTCGTTGGCCTCTGATATAGTACCAGAAGATTGGAGGTTAGCGAATGTTGTCCCATTGTTTAAGAAGGGGAACAGAGACTTCCCCGGGAATTATAGACCGGTGAGTCTCACTTCTGTTGTCGGCAAGATGTTGGAAAAAATTATAAGGGATAGGATTTATAGTTATTTGGAGAGTAATGAATTGATAGGTAATAGTCAGCATGGTTTTGTGGCAGGTAGGTCGTGCCTTACTAACCTTATTGAGTTTTTTGAGAAAGTGACCAAGGAGGTGGATGGGGGCAAGGCAGTGGACGTGGTATATATGGATTTTAGTAAGGCGTTTGATAAGGTTCACCATGGTAGGCTTCTGCAGAAAATGCAGATGTATGGGATTGGGGGTGATCTAGGAAATTGGATCAGGAATTGGCTAGCGGATAGGAAACAGAGGGTGGTGGTTGATAGTAAATATTCATCATGGAGTGCGGTTACAAGTGGTGTACCTCAGGGATCTGTTTTGGGGCCACTGCTGTTTGTAATATTTATTAATGATCTGGATGAGGGTATAGTTGGGTGGATTAGCAAATTTGCTGATGACACCAAAGTCGGTGGTGTGGTAGACAGTGAGGAAGGGTGTCGTAGTTTGCAGGAAGACTTAGACAGGTTGCAAAGTTGGGCCGAGAGGTGGCGGATGGAGTTTAATGCGGAGAAGTGTGAGGTAATTCACTTTGGTAGGAATAACAGATGTGTTGAGTATAGGGCTAACGGGAGGACTTTGAATAGTGTGGAGGAGCAGAGGGATCTAGGTGTATGTGTGCATAGATCCCTGAAAGTTGGGAATCAAGTAGATAAGGTTGTTAAGAAGGCATATGGTGTCTTGGCGTTTATTGGTAGGGGGATTGAATTTAGGAGTCGTAGCGTTATGTTGCAACTGTACACAACTCTGGTGCGGCCGCACTTGGAGTACTGTGTGCAGTTCTGGTCCCCACATTACAGGAAGGATGTGGAGGCTTTGGAGAGGGTGCAGAGGAGGTTTACCAGGATGTTGCCTGGTATGGAGGGGAGATCCTATGAGGAGAGGCTGAGGGATTTGGGATTGTTTTCGCTGGAAAGGCGGCGGCTAAGAGGGGATCTTATTGAAACATATAAGATGATTAGAGGTTTAGATAGGGTGGATAGTGATAGCCTTTTTCCTCTGATGGAGAAATCCAGCACGAGGGGGCATGGCTTTAAATTGAGGGGGGGTAGTTATAGAACCGATGTCAGGGGTAGGTTCTTTACCCAGAGGGTGGTGAGGGATTGGAATGCCCTGCCAGCATCAGTAGTAAATGCGCCTAGTTTGGGGGCGTTTAAGAGATCCGTAGATAGGTTCATGGACGAAAAGAAATTGGTTTAGGTTGGAGGGTCACAGTTTTTTTTTTAACTGGTCGGTGCAACATCGTGGGCCGAAGGGCCTGTTCTGCGCTGTAATGTTCTATGTTCTATGTTCTCTCACCTTAAACCTATGCCCTCTAGTTTTAGACTCCCTCACCTTTGGGAAAAGATGTTAACTCTCTCGCTCATCTATGCCTCTCATTATTTTATCAACCTCTGTAAGCTCACCCCTAAACCTGCTGCGTTCCAGGGAAAAGTCCCAGTCTATCCAGACTCTCCTTCTAACTCAAGCCATCAAGCCTCTGTAGCATTCTAATAAATATTTTCTGCACTCTTTCTAGTTGAATAATATCCTTTCTCGAATAGGGTGACCAGAACTGTACATGCTATTCCAAGTGTGGCACGGTAGCACAGTGGTTAGCACTGCTGCGTCACAGCTCCAGGGACCTGGGTTCAATTCCCGGCTTGGGTCAGTGTCTGTGTGGAGTTTGCACATTCTCCTCGTGTCTGAGTGGGTTTCCTCTGGGTGCTCCGGTTTCCTCCCACAGTCCAAAGATGTGCGGGTTAGGTTGATTGGCCATGCTAAAATTGCCCCTTAGTGTCCTGGGATGCGTAGTTTAGAAGGGTAAGCGGGTAAAATATGTAGGGATATGGGGCTAGGGCCTGAGTGGGATTGTGGTCGGTGCAGACTCGATGGACCGAATGGGCTCTTTCTGTACTGTAGGGTTTCTATGTTTCTATGTTTAATGTCTTGTACAACTGCAACAAGACGTCCCAAATCCAGTATTCAATGTTCTGGCCAATAAAACCAAGCATGCGGAATGCCATCAAAGAACAGTACAGCACAGAAAACAGGCCCTTCGGCCCTCCAAGCCTATGCCACTCCTTGGTCCAACTAGACCAATCGTTTGTATCCCTCCATTCCCAGGCTGCTCATGTGACTATCCAGGTAAGTCTTAAACGATGTCAGTGTGCCTGCCTCCACCACCCTACTTGGCAGCGCATTCCAGGCCCCCACCACCCTCTGTGTAAAAAACGTCCCTCTAATACCTGAGTTATACTTCACCCCTCTCACCTTGAGCCGGTGACCCCTTGTGATCGTCACTTCTGATCTGGGAAAAACCTTCCTCACGACCTTATCCACCTGTAACTCCACTTTCAAGGAGTTATGAACGTGTACCTCTCCCAAATGCCCTACCATTAACTGAATAAGTCCTACCGTGGTTCAATCTACCAAAATGAATCACCTCCCATTTATCTAAATTAATCTCCATCTGCCATTCGTCAGCCCACTGGCCCAATTGATCAAGTTCTCGTTGCAATCTGAGATAACCTTCTTCACTGTCCACTATGCCACCAATCTTGGTATCATCTGCAAACTTGCTAACCATCCCTCCTAAATTCTCATCCAACTCATTAATATAAATAACAAATAACACTGATCCCTCAGGCACTCCGCTGGTCACAGGCCTCCAGTTTGAAAAATAACCCTCTACAACCCTCTGGCTTCTGTCATCAAGCCGATTTTGTATCCATTTAGTTACCTCATCCTGGATCCCGGAGGTTTTAACCTTATGCAACAACCTACCACGTGGTACATTGTCAACGTCCTTTGCTAAAGTCTATAGACAACATCAACTGCACTGCCCTCATCTACCTTCCTGGTTTCCCCTTCAAAAAATTCAACCAAATTTGTGAGACACGAGTTTCCACTCACAAAGCCATGCTGATTGTCCCTAATCAGTCCTTGCGCCTCTAAACGCCTGTACATCCTTTCTCTCAAAATACCTTCCAACACCTTACCCACCACAGATGTGAGGCTCGCTGGCCTGTAGTTACCAGGTTTTCCCCAACAGCCCTTTTTAAACAAAGGCAAACCAGTTGCCACCCTCCAACCTTCAGGCACCTCACCTGGGACAATCGATTATTCAAATATCTCTGTTAGGGGACCCGTAATTTCCTCCCTAGCCTCCCACAATATCCTGGGATACACTTCGTCAGGTCCCGGGGATTTATCTACCTTGATGCGCTTTAAGACTTGCAGCACCTTCTTCTCCGTTATAGGTACGCTCCTCAAGACATCACTATTTATTTCCCCAAGTTCCCGAACATCCATACTTTTCTCAGTTAACCAGAGCTCTATGCTCTGAAATTAGCAAAATGCTGTTAAACGTTGAAGTATATTTATTACTCACAGGTAGGCTTACATTGACACTGCAATGAAGTTACTGTGAAAATCCCCGGCTCGCCACACTTTGGCGCCTGTTTGTGTACTTTGAGGGAGAATTTGGCATGGCCAATGCGCCTAACCAGCTCGTCTTTGGATATTAAGGGACAATCTAGCATGGACAATCCACCTCACCGAAACATTTTTGGACTGTGAAGAAGCCGGTGCATCCGGAGGAAACCCACGCAGACACGGGGAGAACGTGCGAACAGACAGTGACCCGAGGCCAGAATTGAACTCGGGTCCCTGGCGCTGTGAGGCAGCAGTGCTAACCACTTTGCCACTGTGCTATGCCATGCTGGGAATGTGTGTGAGGGTGGGGAAGAGGACGGTGCGGGGCAATATCTGATTAACCTTCAGAAGAATGATAAAGCAGCTCCAATTAGTGGGACACATTTTGTCCACTTCCTGTATGAAATCAAAGAGCTGCAGAAAGCCGATGTTAGATTTGCTTTCCAATTCATGATTGTTATTTGTGCTCACAAGTTAAAATTCATCACCCCGACCACAGCTCTCCCTCCCAACGCCCACCACAAGGAAGAATGATTCCTCAAGCGAGGGGAAACAGCAGGTGAATCAAGTTCACAGAATCACAGAATCACAGAATACCACAGAGCAGAAGAGGCCCTTCAGCCCATCGAGTCTGCACCGACGCATGAACTGCCCTGACCTGCCCACCCAATCCCACTTGCCAGCAGTCCCATAGCCCTGAATGTTATGACGCGCCAAATTCTCATCCAGGTACTTTTTAAAGGATGTGAGGCATCCCACCTCCACCACCCTCCCACGCAGCGCATTCCTGACCATCAAAACCATTTGAGTAAAAACGTTTTTCGTCAAATCCCCCTGAAACCTCCCACCCTTCATTTTTAACTTGTGTCCCCTTGTAACTGACCCTTCAAATAACAGGAACAGCGGCTCCCTCTCCACCCTGTCCACATCCCTCATCATCTTCAACACCTCAATCGGGTCGCCCCTCAGTCTTCGCTGCTACAATGAAAACAACGCAAGCCTATCCAACCTCTCCTCCTACCTTAAATGTTCCACCCCAGGCAGTATCCTGGTGAATCTCCTCTGCACCCCCCACAGTGCAGTCACATCCTTCCTATAATGTGGTGACCAGAACTGCACACAGTACTCCAGCCGTGCCCTCGCCAACGCTCATCCCTCTAATACAACTCCATCATGACCTCTCTGCTTTTGTAATCTATACCTCGACTGACAAAGTTGAACAGTAATATTCCAGCAAAGACTAATCACTGGCAACCCCTCATCACACCTCAGTAGCTATAGAAGCTGGTCGGGTCTGTGGTCCCATGAGCTGTCACTCTGGTCAGGAGGGAACCACTGCCGTTCCATCAGCCCAGGTGTTCTGCTCCGGGGAGAAACTTCACTCTCTCCAAAGTTAGGAGGTGATGGGAGGGAGCCTCCTCATAGCAGACGTCATGTATACTCTTTTTTGGGTGGAGCGGTATCACAGTGGACAGCGCTGCTGCCTCAACAACAAGGGACCGGGTTCAGTTCCCGGCTTGGGCCACTGCCTGTGCAGAGTCTGCAGGTTCTCCCCATGTCTGCGTGGGTTTCCTCCGGTTTCCTTCCACAGTCTGAAAGACGTGCTGGTTAGTTGCTTTGGCCATGCGAAATTCTCCCTCAGTGTACCCGAACAGGAGCCGGAGTGTGGCGACGAGGGGATTTTCACAGTAACTTCATTGTAGTGTTAAAGTAAGCCCACTTGTGTCATGAATAAATCCATTTTAACCTGTTGCAATCACCTACCAGGAACTCCAATGGCAGCGAGAATAGGATAGTAACTGGTCCAGCTTGACCGATAGTGGATCAGTGTGTTTTCTGAGAGAAGCGATGGTGTCATAGAGTCAGAGAGGTTTACAGCATGGAAACAGGCCCTTCGGCCCAACTTGTCCATGCCGCCCTTTTTTTTTTAAACCCCGAAGCTAATCCCAATTGCCCGGATGTGCCCTGTAGCCCTCTATACCCATTATACACATGTAACTATCTAAATGCTTTTCAAAAGATAAAATTGCACCCGCCTCTATTACTACCTCTTGCAGCTTGTTCCAAACACTCACCACCCTCTGTGTGAAAGATTTGCCCCTTTGGACACTTTTGTATCTCTCCCCTCTCACCTTAAAACTATGCCGTCTAGTTTTAGACTCCCCTACCTTTGGGAAAAGATATTGACTATCTAGCTGATCTGTGCCCCTCATTATTTGATAGACCTCTATAAGATCACCCCTCTGCCTCCTCCGCTCCAGGGGAAAAAGTCCCAGTCTATCCAGCCTCTACTTATAACTCAATCCATCAAGTCCCAGTAGCAACCCAGTAAATCTTTTCTGCACTCTTTCTAGTTTAATAATATCCTTTCTATAATAGGGTGACCAGAATTGCACACAGTATTCCACGTGTGGCCTTACCAATGTCTTATACAACTTCAACAAGACGTCCCAACTACTATATTCAATGTTCTGACCGATAAAGCCAAGCATGTCGAATGCCTTCTTCACCACTGTGTCCACCTATGACTCCACGTTCAAGGAGCTATGTACATTTACTCCTTGATCTCTTTATTCTGTAACTCTCCCCAACGCCCTACCATTAACTGAGTAAGTCGTGCCCTGGTTCAATCTACCAAAATGCATCACCTCGCATTTATTTAAATTAAACTCCATCTGCCATTCGTCCGCCCACTGGCCAGTTGATCAAGATCCCGTTGCAATTGGAGATATCTTTCTTCACTGTCCACTATGCCACCAATCTTGGTGTCATCTGCAAACTTACTAGCCATGCCCCCTATATTCTCTTCCAAATCGTTTATGTAAATGACAATAACAGTGGGCCCAGCACTGATCCCTGAGGCACACCACTGGTCACAGGCCTCCAGTTTGAAAAACAACTCTCTACAACCACCCTCTGGCTTCTGTCTGCCCGTGGCGTAAACCATGGCCATTTACTGAGGTCTCACACTGAAGGTCTTCTCGTTAATACACAGCAGAAACACTCCTGAGACTCGGCAGAGCAACCTATTAGAGTAATCAATTACAGGTGAGAAAACAAACAACACACTGCAATGCTGGCGCTGAGAAGGAGCAATGATTGGATTTGATTTGATTTATTATTGTCACATGTATTAGTATACAGTGAAAAACATTGTTTCTTGCAAGCTATACTGACAAAGCATACCCTTCAAAAAGGAGAGGATGCAGAATGTCGTGTTACCATCATAGCTAGAGAAATATCAACTTAATATAATAATAAGGTATTACATTATATATATATATATATATACATATATGTAGTATCTATATATATATATTATATATGGTAACCTAATTAATATAAGATGGGTCCAGTCAAAAGTCTGATGGCAGCAGGGAAGAAGCTGCAGTCGCGTCCGTCGGTCCAGGCCTTAGACTTCTGTATCTTTTCCCCGATGGAAGTAGGTGGAAGAGAGAATATCCGGGGTGCGTGGGATCCTTCATTATACCGGCTGCTTTTCCCGACGCAGCAGTAAGTGTAGACAGAGTCAATGGGTGGGAGGCTGGTTTGAGTGATGGATTCGGCATTGTTCATGACCCTTTATAGTTTCCTGCAGCCTTGGGCAGAGCAGGAACGGTGATACAACCAGAAAGAATGCTTTCTATGATGCATCTGTAAAAGTTGTTGGGAGTCGTAGGGGACATGCCAAATTTCCTTAGCCTCCTGAGGAAGTACAAGCGTTGGTGGGTTTTCTTAACTGTAGCAAATGTGTGGAGGGATCGGGACAGGTTGTTGGTGATCTGGACACCTAGAAACCTGAAGCTCTCGATCATTTCCACTTCATCCCCAATTTTCAATTAAAATTGTGTTTCATTGTGATGATAAATTCAGATTAGAAATATGTTTCATGTTTTTCATTACGTTCTGTTTAATTACATTAAAGAGACGATATAATTGTAATCTATTGAGAAAATCAGTGGGGTGAATTATAGGCTAAATTTTCCCTTCGTGTCCAGAATGTGTACATTAGAGGAGTTCATGGGGTAAATATGTGGGGTTATGGGGATAGGGCCTGGGCGGGATTGTTGTTGGTGCAGACTCGATGGGCCGAATGGACTCTTTCGCACTGTTGGGTTTCTGTGTTACAATTTATGATGAGTCTGTACTGACCACAACCCCACCCAGGCCCTATTTCCGTAACCCCACGCATCCACCCTGATAGTCTCCCTGACAATAACGGGCAATTTTTAGCACAGCCAATGCACCAACCTGCACATCTTTGGACTGTGGGAGGAAAGTGGAGCCCCTGGAGGAAACCCATGAAGACACGGAGAGAATGTGCCAACTCCACACTTGGAGTGACCCAAGGTCGGATTCGAACCAGGATCCCTGGCGCTGTGAGGGAGCACTAACCCCATGGTGCAAAGCTCAATCCGGGCGCCTTTCTGACAAAGAATGCAGTTGTGTTCTGTACTTCCGGCTTCCATGAATTATCGAGTCAGATGTTACTTGTTCCATGCCCTCTGATGAAAGCAATAACAGCAACATCAGCACGAGGGGTGCTGAGGGAAGCCCTGTTGCCAATCTGTGCAGCAGAGTATGATGCCCCAGCTTAGTCACTGGACTGTTTCGTTTTCAGTAAAAGATGTACAATTTTTAGTAAAGCTCATATTTCATTTCATTATAAATGTAGTCCTGGTACGAGATGGTGACTGTGCCAAGGCTGCATTTCCTGCCCACAAGTTACTGTTTAGCATGAGGTGCTTGGATTTCCTTTTGAATGTGTGGCCCCTTTGAGAATGTTACTGATACAATGGTGTAAGACAGGCATTCTCTGCTTTTCACACAGCGCTGGTCAAGTTTCTAAAGTTTATTTAATGATGTAACAAGTCAGCTCACATTAACACTGCAATGAAGTTACTGTGAAAATCCCCGAGTTGCCACACTCCGGCGCTTGTTCGGGTACACTAAGGGAGGATTTAGCATGATCAATGCAACTAAAGAGCACGTCTTCTGGTCTGTGGGAGGACACCGGAGCACCCGGAGGAAACCCATGCAGACACGGGGAGAACGTGCCGACTGCACACAGGCAGTGACCCAAACCGGGGATCAAACCCGGGTCCCTGGCGCTGTGAGGCAGCAGTGCTAACCATTGTGCCACCATGCTACCCATACATACACAGAACAAAGGAAAGTACAGCACCGGAACAGGCCCTTCGGCCCTCGAAGTCCCTACCGCCCCCCCCCCCCCATGACTGTATCCAGCAGTCCAAACAGAAGGATGATGCTCTGGAACGTCCACATTATGGTAAATTCTCAACCTCAGCGTCTCCTGTATTGTGAATTCTCGCTTTATAAACAAGTGTGCTGCTCCCAACTGGTTCTCTGGCTCTTGGCTTCATGCGGAACTTGTGACCTGGCAGAGGAATGAGCCAAGGTGACGATACTCTTGGCGAGGATGAAGAAAGGGTTGTTGCAATGTATAGGAGAGACGTAAAGGATGGGGGAGCTGGCGCGAGATGGACTGAGGAATGATGTATTTTTCGGGGACTTGCCTTAATATTCAAGGAACTAACCAGCAGTTTGCTGAACATTTCAACATTTACATGTCAACTGAACAGGAGAACGCTGCGTGGGAATGAAAGCAAATGGAGTCAGTAAATGAATACAAAAACAGAAAATGCTGGGAGATCTCAGCAGGTCTGACAGTATCTGTGGAGAGAGAATAGAGCCAATGTTTCACGTCTGTGTGACCCTTCCTCAGGGTCCATTCGTGAGTCCTTTTTGATGATAATTTAAGCAAAGTTGTTAGTAAAGGAGACTATATCCTGAGGGTGTCATCCAAGGTAGTCAATAATCAACAAAGAACAAGGGAAAGTACAGCACAGGAACAGGCCCTTCGGCCCTCCAAACCTATGCCAATCATGATGCCCTAACTAAACTACAAAAAACAACTTCTGCCCTTACCCGGGACTGTCGGGGATGAGGACCTTAAAACGATCACTATTACTAAAGAGGTAGGCTAATGGAACTAAAGGTAGGCAAGTCTCCTGGTCCGGATGGAATGCATCCCAGCGTACAAAAAGAAACAACAGAAGTAATAGCAAATTCATTAGTTGTAATTTTTCAAAATTCACTGGACTCTGGGGAGGTGCCAGCTGATTGGAAAACAGCTAATGTAACGCCACTGTTTAAAAAAGGAGGTAGACAAAAGGCAGGTAACTACAGGCCGGTTAGCTTAACATCCGTAGTTGGGAAAATGCTGGAATCTATCATTAAGGAAGAAATAACAGGACACCTGGAAAAGAATGGTTCAATCAAGCAGACGCAGCATGGATTCTTGAAGGGAAAGCCATGTTTGACTAATTTACTGGAATTTTTTGAGGATGCGACGAGTGCAGTTGACAGAGGGGAACCGGTGGATGTTGTGTAAATAGATTTCCAGAAGGCATTCGATCAGGTGCCTCACAAAAGGTTGCTGCATAAGATAAAGGTACACGGAGTTGGGGATAAAGTGTTAGCGTGGATTGAGGATTGGCTATCTAACAGAAAGCAGAGAGTCGGAATAAATGGGTGCTTTTCCGGTTGGCAATCAATGAGTAGTGGCATGCCGCAGGGATTAGTGCTGGGGCCTCAACTATTTACCATATACATCGACGATCTGGAGGAGGGGAGCGAGTGTAGGGTAACAAAGTTTGCGGATGACACAAAGATGAGTGGGAAAGCAAATCGCGTGGAGGACAGAAAGAGTCTGCAGAGAGATTTGGATCAGCTAAGTTAGTGGGGAAGGATCTGGCAGATGGAGTATAACGTTGGTAAGTGTGAGGCTATCCACTTTGGAAGGAATAATAGTAAAATGGACTCTTATTTAAACGGTGAAGAATTACAACATGCTACTGTGCAGAGGGACCTGGGGGTCCTTGTGCATGAATCACAAAACCTCAGTTTGCAGGTGCAGCAGGTGATCAAGAAAGCAAATGGAATGTTGGCCTTTATCGTGAGAGGGATGGAGTATAAATGCAGGGAGGTCATGCTGCAACTGTACAGGGTACTGGAGAGGCCGCACCTAGAGTACTGTGTCCAGTTTTGGTCCCCTTATTTAAGAAAGGATATATTAGCTTTGGAGGGGGGACAGAGAAGGTTCACCAGGTCGATTCCGGAGATGAGGGGGTCAGCTTATGAGGAGAGATTGAGTAGACAGGGCCTGTACTCATTGGAGTTTAGAAGCTTGAAGGGAGATCTTTTAGATACATATATGACAATGAAGGGGCTAGACAGGGTAGAAGAAGCGAGGTTATTTCCACTTCCAATGTAAACAAGAACTAGGGGGCATAGGCTCAAAATATGGGGGAGTCAATTTAGAACAGAGTTGAGGAGGAACTTCTTCTCCCAGAGCGGAGTGAATCTTTGGAATTCTCTGCCCAATGAAGCAGTCGTGGCTACCTCGTTAAATGTGTTTAAGTCACAGATAGATAGATTTTTAACCATTATGGGAATTAAGGGTTATGGGGAGCGGGCGGGTAAGTGGAACTGAACCCACTATCAGATCAGCCATGATCTTATTGAATGGCGGAGCAGGCTTGAGGGGCTCGATGGCCTACTCCTGCTCTTATTTCTTATGTTCTTATGTTCTAACATTCCAGTCTATTGTTGTCAGATTCTGATCCAGTATTGTAACATCCCGTTCTATTATTCCCAGATCCTGATGCGGTATTGGAACATTCCAGTCTATCGTTCTCAGATTCTGATACATTATGGGAACATTGCAGTCTATTGTTCTCAGATTATGGTCCAGTATTCGAACATTGCAGTCTATTGTTCTCAAATTATGATCTTTTAGTGCAACATGACAGTCTATTGATCTCAGATTATGATCCTTTATTGGAACATTACAGTCCATTGTTCTCAGATTCTGATCAATTATTGAAACATTACCATCTTTTGATGTCAGATTCTGATCCCGTATTTGAACTTTAGAGTACTGTTCTCAGATTATGATCCTTTATTGAAACGTTACAGTCCATTGTTCTCAGATTCTGATCTATTATTGAAACATTACCGTCCTTTGTTCTCAGATTAGGATCCTTTATTGGAACATTGCAGTCCATTGTTCTCAGATTCTGATCCAGTATTGGGACATTACAATCTATTGTTCGCATATTCTGATCCGGTATTGGAACATTGCAGTGCATTGTTCTCAGATTATGATCCAGTCTTGGAACATTTCAGTCTATTGTTCTCAGATTCTGGTCCAGTATTATTAAATCCATGTCTATCGTTCCCAGATTCTGATCCAGTATTGAAACATTGCAGTCTCTTGTTCTCAGATTTTGATCAAGTTTTGAAACATTGCCGTCTATTGATCTGAGATTGTGATTCATTATTGGAAAAACAGTAGAACAGCAATGGCAGGAGTTTCTGGGAGTAATTGAGGACACAGTGCAGAGGTTCATCCGAAACAAAAGAAAGGTTATCAGTGGGGGGATTAGGCAGCCATGGCTGACAAAGGAAGTCAGGGAATGCATCAAGGCAAAAGAGAGAGCCTATAATGTGGCAAAGAGTAGTGGGATGTCAGAAGATTGGGAAGGCTATAAAAACAAACATAGAACATAGAACATAGAAAGCCACAGCACAAACAGGCCCTTCGGCCCACAAGTTGCGCCGATCACATCCCCACCTCTAGGCCTATCTATAGCCCTCAATCGATCACATCCCCACCTCAAAGCCTATCTATAGCCCCCAATCGTGGGGGATCTGCACACTGAGGTAATATGGGCTGAAGTTAGAAATAGGAAAGGAGCGGTCACGTTGCTAGGAGTTTACTATAGGCCCCCAAATAGTAATAGAGATGTGGAGGAAGAAATTGCTAAGCAGATTATGGATATGTGTGGGGGCCACAGGGTAGTTGTCATGGGGGACTTTAACTTTCCAAATATTGATTGGAACCTTTGTAGGTCAAATAGTTTGGATGGGGCAGTTTTTGTGCAGTGTGTGCGGGAGGGTTTCCTGACACAATATGTGGATGGGCCGACTAGAAGTGAGGCCACATTGGATTTGGTACTGGGAAATGAACCGGGCCAAGTGTTAGATTTGGTTGTGGGAGAGCAATTTGGAGATAGTGACCACAATTCGGTGTCTTTTGTTATTGCAATGGAGAGGGATAGGGCCGTACGGCAGGGCAAGGTTTACAATTGGGGGAGAGGTAATTATGATGCGATTAGGCAAGAATTAGGGGGCATAAGTTGGGAACAGAAACTGTCAGAGAAAGGAACTAATGAAAAGTGGAACTTTTTCAAGGAACAAATACTGGATGTCCTTGATAGGTATGTTCCTGTCAGGCAGGGAGGAAATGGCCGAGTGAGGGAACCATGGTTCACAAAAGAGGTGGAATGTCTTGTGAAAAGGAAGAGGGAAGCTTATGTAGGGATGAGGAAACAAGGTTCAGATGGCTCGATTGAGGGTTACAAGTTAGCAAGGAATGAGCTGAAAAAGGGGCTTAGGAGAGCTAGGAGGGGACATGAGAAGTCCTTGGCGGGTCGGATCAAGGAAAACCCCAAGGCTTTTTACTCTTATGTGAGGAATAAAAGAATGACCAGGGTGAGGTTCGGGCTGGTCAAGGACAGTAGTGGGAACTTGTGTATGGAGTCAGTAGAGATAGGCGAGGTGATGAATGAATACTTTTCTTCAGTGTTCACCAAGGAGAGGGGCCATGTTTTTGAGGAAGAGAAGGTGTTACAGGCTAATAGGCTGGGGGAAATAGATGTTCGGAGGGAGGATGTCTTGGCAGTTTTGAATAAACTGAAGGTCGATAAGTCCCCTGGGCCTGATGAAATGTATCCTAGGATTCTGTGGGAGGCAAGGGATGAGATTGCAGAGCCTTTGGCTTTGATCTTTGGGTCCTCGCTGTCCACGGGGATGGTGCCAGAGGACTGGAGAATGGCGAATGTTGTTCCTCTGTTTAAGAAAGGGAATAGAAATGACCCTGGTAATTATAGACCGGTTAGTCTTACTTCGGTGGTTGGTAAATTGATGGAAAGGGTCCTTAGGGATGGGATTTACGACCATTTAGAAAGATGCGGATTAATCCGAGATAGTCAGCACGGATTCGTGAAGGGCAAGTCGTGCCTCACAAATTTGATAGAATTTTTTGAGGAGGTAACTAAGTGTGTTGATGAAGGTAGGGCAGTTGATGTCATATACATGGATTTTAGTAAGGCGTTTGATAAGGTCCCCCATGGTCGGCTTATGATGAAAGTGAGGAGGTGTGGGATAGAAGGAAAGTTGGCCGATTGGATAGGTAACTGGCTGTCTGACCGAAGACAGAGGGTGGTGGTCGATGGAAAATTTTCGGATAGGAGGCAGGTTGCGAGCGGTGTGCCGCAGGGATCAGTGCTTGGTCCTCTGCTCTTTGTGATTTTTATTAATGACTTAGAGGAGGGGGCTGAAGGGTGGATCAGTATATTTGCTGATGACACCAAGATTGGTGGAGTAGTGGATGAGGTGGAGGGCTGTTGTAGGCTGCAAAGAGACATAGATAGGATGCAAAGCTGGGCTGAAAAATGGCAAATGGAGTTTAACCCTGATAAATGTGAGGTGATTCATTTTGGTAGGACAAATTTAAATGTGGATTACAGGGTCAAAGGTAGGGTTCTGAAGACTGTGGAGGAACAGAGAGATCTTGGGGTCCATATCCACAGATCTCTAAAGGTTGCCAGTCAAGTGGATAGAGCTGTGAAGAAGGCCTATAGTGTGTTAGCTTTTATTAACAGGGGGTTGGAGTTTAAGAGCCGTGGGGTTATGCTGCAACTGTACAGGACCTTGGTGAGACCACATTTGGAATATTGTGTGCCGTTCTGGTCACTTCACTATAAGAAGGATGTGGAAGCGCTGGAAAGAGTGCAGAGGAGATTTACCAGGATGCTGCCTGGCTTGGAGGGTAGGTCATATGAGGAAAGGTTGAGGGAGCTCGGGCTGTTCTCTCTGGAGCGGAGGAGGCTGAGGGGAGACTTAATAGAGGTGTATAAAATGATGAAGGGGATAGATAGAGTGAACGTTCAAAGACTATTTCCTCGGGTGGATGGAGCTATTACAAGGGGGCATAACTATAGGGTTCGTGGTGGGAGATACAGGACGGATATCAGAGGTAGGTTCTTTACGCAGGGAGTGGTTGGCGTGTGGAATGGACTGCCTGCAGTGATAGTGGAGTCAGACACTTGAGAAACATTTAAGCGGTTATTGGATAGGCACATGGAGCACACCAGGATGATAGGGAGTGGGATAGCTTGATCTTGGTTTCAGATAAAGCTCGGCACAACATCGTGGGCCGAAGGGCCTGTTCTGTGCTGTACTGTTCTATGTTCTATGTTCTATCCCATTAAATCCCATGTACTCATCCAGAAGTCTCTTAAAAGACCCCAACGAGTTTGCCTCCACCACCACCGACGTCAGCCGATTCCATTCACCCACCACCCTCTGAGTGAAAAACTTACCCCTGACATCTCCTCTGTACCTACCCCCCAGCACCTTAAACCTGTGTCCTCTCGTAGCAACCATTTCAGCCCTTGGAAATAGCCTCTGAGAGTCTACCCTATCCAGACCTCTCAACATCTTGTAAACCTCTATCAGGTCACCTCTCATCCTTCGTCTCTCCAGGGAGAAGAGACCAAGCTCCCGCAACTTATCCTCATAAGGCATGCCCCCCAATCCAGGCAACATCCTTGTAAATCTCATCTGCACCCTTTCAATGGCTTCAACATCTTTCCTGTAATGAGGTGACCAGAACTGCGCGCAGTACTCCAAGTGGGGTCTAACCAGGGTCCTATAAAGCTGCAGCATTATCTCCCGACTCCTAAACTCAATTCCTCGATTAATGAAGGCCAGTACGCCGTACGCCTTCTTGACCGCATCCTCCACCTGCGAGGCCGATTTAAGAGTCCTATGGACCCGGACCCCAAGGTCCTTCTGATCCTCTACACTGCTAAGAATGGTACCCTTCATATTATACTGCTGCTTCATCCCATTGGATCTGCCAAAATGGATCACCACACACTTATCCGGGTTGAAGTCCATCTGCCACTTCTCCGCCCAGTCTTGCATTCTATCTATGTCTCGCTGCAACTTCTGACATCCCTCCAAACTATCCACAACACCACCTACCTTGGTGTCGTCAGCAAACTTACCAACCCATCCCTCCACTTCCTCATCCAGGTCATTTATGAAAATGACAAACAGCAAGGGTCCCAGAACAGATCCCTGGGGCACTCCACTGGTCACTGACCTCCATGCAGAGAAAGACTCCTCCACAGCCACTCTCTGCCTTCTGCAGGCAAGCCAGTTCTGGATCCACAAGGCAACAGCCCCTTGGATCCCATGCCCTCTCACTTTCTCAAGAAGTCTTGCATGGGGGACCTTATCGAACGCCTTGCTGAAGTCCATATAGACCACATCCACCGCTCTTCCTTCGTCAATGTGTTTGGTCACATTTTCAAAGAACTCAACCAGGCTCGTAAGGCACGACCTGCCCTTGACAAAGCCGTGCTGACTACTTTTGATCATACTAAACTCCTCTAGATGATCATAAATCCTGTCTCTCAGGATCCTCTCCATCAACTTACCAACCACTGAGCTTAGACTCACCGGTCGGTAATTTCCCGGGCTGTCCCTGTTCCCTTTCTTGAATATCGGGACCACATCTGCAATCCTCCAATCCTCCGGAACCTCTCCCGTCTCCATCGACGATGCAAAGATCATCGCCAAAGCCTCCGCAATCTCCTCCCTCGCCTCCCACAGTAACCTGGGGTACATCCCATCCGGTCCCGGCGACTTACCAACCTTGATGCCATTCAATAGTTCCAACATATCCTCTTTCTTTATGTCCACATGCTCGATCCTTTCTGTCCACCGCAAACCAGCAGTACAACCACCCAGATCCCTTTCCACCGTGAATACCGAGGTAAAGTATTCATTAAGCAGCTCCGCCATTCTAACGGTTCCGCACAAACTTTTCCCCCTTCACCTTTTAAGGGTCCTATGCCTTCACATCTCATCCTTTTACTCTTGACATATTTGTAGAAAGCCTTGGGATTCTCCTTAATCTTACCCGCCAAGGCCTTCTCATGACCCCTTCTCGCTCTCCTAATTTCCTTCTTAAGCTCCTTCCTACATCCCGTATACTCCTCTAAATCCTTAACACCTCCTAGCTCTCTGAACCTTCTGTACGCCTCTCTTTTCTTATTCACCAGGTTCATCACAACCTTCGTGCACCACGGTTCCCATACCCTACCAACAGCCCCCTGTCTCATCGGAACGTTGTCATGCAGAGCTCCAGACAAACATTCCTTGAAAATCCTCCACTTTCCTTCGGTACTTTTCCCCAAGAATGCCTCCTTCCAATTTACCCATCTAATTTCCTCCCTGATGACACTGTATTTCCCTTTACTCCAGAGAAACACTTTCCTCGCCTGCCTGATCCTATCTCTTTCCAATGCTATCGTGAAGGAGATAGAATTATGATTGCTATCCCCAAGATACTCACCCACCGAGAGATCCTCCAACTGTCCAGGTTCATTAGCCAGCACCAGATCAAGTACAGCCTCTCCTCTAGTAGGCTTATCCACATACTGTGTCAGGAAACTCTCCTGGACACACCTAACAAACTCCTCTCCATCCAAACCCCTAGCCCTAGGGATATTCCAATCTATGTTTGGGAAATTAAAATCTCCCATCACGACAACTCTGTTATTCCTACATCTCTCCAGGATCTGTTTCCCCATCTGCTCCTCAACATCTCTGTTACTATTGGGCGGCCTATAGAAAACACCCAGCAACGTTACCGACCCCTTCCTGTTCCTAACCTCCACCCACAGAGACTCCGTAGTCAATCCCTCCACGGCGTCCACCTTCTCTACAGCCGTGACACTATCCCTGATCAACAGTGCCACTCCCCCCCCTCTCTTGCCTCCCTCCCTGTCCTTCCTGAAACATCTAAAACCCGGCACCTGAAGCACCCAGTCCTGTCCCTGAGACATCCAAGTCTCCGTAATGGCCACCACATCACAATTCGAAGCAGCAATCCACGCTCTAAGCTCATCCACTTTATTCACTACACTCCTGGCATTAAAATAGACACATCTTAGACCTTCAGCCTGAGCACTTCCCTTCTCCATCACTCGTCTAACCTCCCTCTTACCCTGTTTACATTCCTTATCTATTTGCGAGCTAACCTCCTCGCTCTCAGTCCCCTCATTTCGATTCTCTCCCCCCAACCTTTCTAGTTTAAAGTCTCTCCAGTAGCCTTAGCCAACCTTCCCGCCAGGATATTGGTCCCCCTGGGATTCAAGTGCCACCCGTCTTTTTTAAACAGGTCACACCTGCCCCTAAAGAGGTCCCAATGATCCAAGTACCCAAATCCTTGTCCCTTGCTCCAGTCCCTCAGCCACGCATTCATTCTCCACCGATTCCTGTTCTCACTCTCCCGCGGCACAGGCAGCAATCCCGAGATTACTACCTTTGCATTCCTCTTTCTCAGCTGTCTACCTAACTCCCTATATTCTCTTTTCATGACCCCTTCCCTCTTCCTACCTATGTCAGCAGTACCTATATGCATCACGACCTTCGGCTCCTCTCCCTCCCCTTTCAGGATTTCTGGGACTCGACCAGAGACATCCCGGACCCATGCACCAGGGAGGCAAACCACCATCCGAGAGTCCCGTCTGTGTCCGCAATAACGCCAATCTGACCCCCTCACCGTAGAGTCCCCAATTGGCACTACCCTCCTTTCCTTTCCCTTTTGCACTACTGGGCCAGGCTCAGCTCCAGAGACACTGCCACCGCTGCTTCCCCCAGGTGGGCTGTCCACCCCAGTAGTACTCAGACAGGAGTACATATTATTAAGGGGCACATCCACCGGGGTGCTCACCATCAACCGAGCTTTCTCCTTCCTCACTGTTACCCAGTTACCCTCCTCCCGCGGTCCCGGTGTGACCACCTGCCGATAGCTCCTGTCAATGACCTCCTCACTATCCCGAACCCGGCGAAGGTCCTCGAGCTGCAATTCCAGTTCCCTAACATGGTCCCTTAGGAACCGCAGCTCAACACACCCAGCACAGATATGGTCGTCCGGAAGGCTAGGCGCCTCCAGGACCTCCCACATCCTACATTGGGAACAACATACTGGCCTCACACTCATAATTGCCCCTTTAAACACACAGGGAAAAAAAAAAGTGAATGAAAATTTTAAACTTACCTTTCCTCCTCCTGTTTTCTCCAAAGCCCTGCTCTCACTGGGTCTTTTTTCTTAGGTTAGAGGAGGAGGGAGGGTGGGATACTCTAGAGTATCGGGATTCCTCTCTGTTCCAATTTATTGGGGAAAAAAAAATCTCTCTCTCCCAGACCTCCCTGCGCGACCACTTCCGGGTTTAGATATTTTTAAAGAAAAAACCCGCGAAAAAGTAAGTTAAAAAATAACAGCGCTTACCCGCAGCACTCCTCTCGCGAATCTCTCCCTCTCTGCTGCACTTCCAAGACGCAATGAGGATAACATAGGATACCAAAGAGAGAAATAAGGAAGGAGAGGATCAAATATGAAGGTAGGCTAGCCAGTAACATTAGGAATGATAGTAAAAGTTTCTTTAAATACATTAAAAACAAACGGGAGGCAAAAGTAGACATTGGGCCGCTCCAAAATGACGCTGGTAATCTAGTGATGGGAGACAAGGAAATAGCTGAGGAACTTAATAAGTACTTTGCGTCAGTCTTCACAGTAGAAGACATGAGTAATATCCCAACAATTCAGGAAAGTCAGGGGGCAGAGTTGAATATGGTTGCCATCACGAAGGAGAAAGTGCTAGAGAAACTCAAAGGTCTGGAAATTGATAAATCTCCGGGCCCAGATGGGCTACATCCTAGAGTTCTAAAGGAGATAGCTGAAGAAATAGTGGAGGCGTTAGTTATGATCTTTCAAAAGTCACTGGAGTCAGGGAAAGTCCCAGAGGATTGGAAAATCGCTGTTGTAACCCCACTGTTCAAGAAGGGAACAAGAAAAAAGATGGAAAATTATAGGCCAATTAGCCTAACCTCAGTTGTTGGCAAAATTCTAGAATCCATCGTTAAGGATGAGATTTCTAAATTCTTGGAAGTGCAGGGTCGGATTAAGACAAGTCAGCTTGGATTTAGTAAGGGGAGGTCGTGCCTGACAAACCTGTTAGAGTTCTTTGAAGAGATAACAAATAGGTGAGACCAAGGAGAGCCAATGGATGTTATCTATCTTGACTTCCAAAAGGCCTTTGACAAGGTGCCTCACGGGAGACTGCTGAGTAAAATAAGGGCCCATGGTATTCGAGGCAAGGTACTAACATGGATTGACGATTGGCTGTCAGACAGAAGGCAGAGAGTTGGGATAAAAGGTTCTTTCTCAGAATGGCAACCGGTGACAAGTGGTGTCCCGCAGGGTTCAGTGTTGGGGCCACAGCTGTTCTCTTTATATATTAACGATCTAGATGACGGAACTGGGAGCATTCTGGCCAAGTTTGCCGATGATACAAAGATAGGTGGAGGGGCAGGTAGTATTGAGGAGGTGGGGAGGCTGCAGAAAGATTTAGACAGTTTAGGAGAGTGGTCCAAGAAGTGGCTGATGAAATTCAACGTGGGCAAGTGCGAGGTCGTACACTTTGGAAAAAAGAATAGAGGCATGGACTATTTTCTAAACGGTGACAAAATTCATCATGCTAAAGTGCAAAGGGACTTCGGAGAACTAGTCCAGGATTCTCTAAAGGTAAACTTGCAGGTTGAGTCCGTAATTAAGAAAGCAAATGTAATGTTGTCATTTATCTCAAGAGGCTTGGAATACAAAAGCAGGGATGTACTTCTGAGGCTTTATAAAGCACTGGTTAGGCCCCATGTGGAGTACTGTGAGCAATCTTGGGCCCCACACCTCAGGAAGGACATACTGGCACTGGAGCGGGTCCAGCGGAGATTCACACGGATGATCCCAGGAATGGTAGGCCTGACATACGATGAACGTCTGAGGATCGTGGGATTATATTCATTGGAGTTTAGGAGGTTGAGGGGAGATCTGATAGAAACTTACAAGATAATGAACGGCTTAGATAGGGACGTAGGGAAGTTGTTTCCATTAACAGGGGAGACTAGGACCCGGGGGCACAGCCTTAGAATAAAAGGGAGTCACTTTAGAACAGAGATGAGGAGAAATTTCTTCAGCCAGAGAGTGGTGGGTCTGTGGAATTCATTACCACAGAGGGCGGTGGAGGCCGAGACCTTGAGCGTCTTCAAGACAGAAATTGATAAATTCTTGATTTCTCGAGGAATTAAGGGCTATGGGGAGGGAGCGGGTAAATGAAGTTGAAATCAACCATGATTGAATGGTGGAGTGGACTCGATGGGCCGAATGGCCTTACTTCCGCTCCTATGCCTTATGGTCTTATGGTCTTATGGAATGTTAGAGACTATTGTTCTAAGATTCTGATCCATTATTTGTACATTGCAGTCGATTGTTCTCAGATGCTGATCCAGTATTAGAACATGACAGTGTATTTTTCTCGGATTCTATTCTGTATTGTAACATTACAGCCTATAGTTCTCAGATTCTGATCAATTATTGGAACATTGCAGTCGACTGTTCTCAGGTTCTGATCCAGTATTGGAACATTACAGTGTATTGTTCTTCGAATGCTATCCATTATTGGAACATCCCGGTCCATTGTTTCCAGCTTCTCATCCATTATTGGAACATCCCAGTCGACTGTTCACAGATTCTGATCCATAATGGAACATTGCAGTCTATTGTTCTCAGATTCTAATCCAGTATTGGATCATTACAGCGTATTGTTCTCAGATTCCGATCCAGTATTGGAACATTGCAGTCTATTCTTCTCAGGTTCTGAACCAGTATTGGAACATTACTGTCTATTGTTCTCAGATTCATATCCATTATTGGACCATTGCAGTCTATTGTTCTCAGATTTTGATCCAGTATTGGAACAATACAGTGTATTGTTCTCAGATTCTGATCCATTATTGTAACATCCCTTTCCATTGTTCCCAGACTCTGAACCAGGATTGGAACATTGCAGTCTATTGTTCTCAGAATTTGAGCCAGTATTCGAACATTGAAGTCTATTGTTCTCAGATTCTGATCAATGATTGGAACATTACAGCCCATTGTTCTCAGAGTCCGATCCAGTATTCGAACTTTGCAGTGTATTGTTCTCAGATTCTGATCCAGTACTGGAACATTACAATCTCTTTTTCACAGAAACTGATCCATTATTGGAAATTTGCAGTCTGTTTTTTTCTCAGAGTCTGAACCAGTATTGGAACATTACAACCGCTTGTTCCCAGAGTCCGATCCAGTATTCAAACATTGCAGTCTATTGTCCTCAGATTCTGATCCAGTATTGGAACATTGCAGTCTCTTTTCCTCAGATTCTGATGCAGGATTGAAACTTTGCAGTCTATTGATCTCAGATTCTGATCCATTATTGGAACATTGCAGTCTATTGTTCTCAGAATGTGATCCATTATTGGAACATCCCGGTCTATTGTTCCCAGATACTGATCCAGTACTGGAACATTGCAGTCTCTTGCTCTCAGCTTCTGATCCAGTTTAGGAATATTATATTCTATTGTTCTCAGATTCTGATCCAGTATTGTAACATCCCGGTCATTTGTTCCCAGATTCTAATCCGTATTGGAACATTACAGCCTATAGTTCTCAGACTCTGATCCATTATTGGAACATTGCAGTCTACTGTTCTTAGGTTCTGAACCAGTATTGGAACATTACAGTGTATGGTTCTTAGATTCCAATCCATTATTGGAACATCCCGGTCCATTGTTTCCAACTTCTGATCCATGTTCTGCCGGCGGCATGGTAGCACAGTGGTTAGCACTGCTGCTTCACAGCTCCAGGGACCTGAGTTCGAATCCCGGCTTGGCTCACTGTCTGTATGGAGTTTGCACATTCTCCTCGTGTCTGCGTGGGTTTCCTCCGGGTGCTCCGCTTTCCTCCCCCAGTCCAAAGATGCTCGGGTTAGGTTGATTGGCCATGCTAAAAATTGCCCTTAGTGTCCTGAGATGCGTAGGTTGGAGGGATTAGTGGGTAGATATGGGGGTAGGGCCTGGGTGGGATTGTGGTCGGTGCAGACTCGATGGGCCGAAAGGCCTCTTTCTGTACTGTAGGGTTTCTATGATTATTGGAACATTCCAGTCTATTGTTCTCAGATTCTGATCCATTTTTAGAAAATTGCAGTCTATTTGTTTCAGATTCTGATCCAGTATTGGAACATTACAGTCTATTGTTCTCAGATTCTGGTCCAGTATTGGAACATTGCAGTCTGTTGATTTCAAATTCTAATCCTGTATTGGAACATTAAAGTCTATTTGTCTCAGATTCTGATCCAGTATTGGAACATTGCAGTCTATTGTTCGTAGATTCTGATCAATTATTGGAACATTACAACCTATTGTTCTCAGATTCTGATCCCGTATTGGAACTTTACAGAGTATTGTTCTCGGATTATGATCCTTTATTGGAACATTACAGTCCATTGTTCTCAGATTCTGATCCGTTATTGGAACATTGCAGTCTGTTGTTCTCAAATTCTGATCCAGTATTGGAATATTACAGAGTATTGTTCTCAGATTATGATCCATTTTGGAACATTGCAGTCCATTGTTCTCAGATTCTGATCCAGTGTTGGAACATTTCAGTCTATTGCTCTCAGATTCTGATCCATAATTAGAACATTACAGCCTACTGTTCTCAGATTCTGATCCAGTATTGGAATATTACAGAGCATTGTTCTCAGATTCTGATCCAGTGTTGGAACATTTCAGTCTATTGTTCTCAGATTCTGGTCCATAATAAGAACATTACAGCCTATTGTTCTCAGATTCTGATCCAGTATTGGAACATTCCGGTCCATTGTTCCCACATTCTGATCCAGTATTGGAACATTGCAGTCTCTTGTTCTCAGATTCTGATCCAGTTTTGAAACATTGCCGTTTATTGATCTGAGATTCCGATTCATGATTGGAATGTTAGAGACTATTGTTCTAAGATTCTGATCCATTATTTGAACATTGCAGTCTATTGTTCTCAGATTCTGATCCAGTAATAGAACATGACAGTGTATTTTTCTCAGATTCTAATCCGTATTGGAACATTACAGCCTATAGTACTCAAGTCCTGATCAATTATTGAAACATTGCAGTCTGCTGTTCTCAGGTTCTGATCCAGTATTCGAACATTACAGTCTATTGTTCTTCGAATCCTATCTATTATTGGAACATCCCAGTGTATTGTTCTCAGATTCTGATCCAGTATTGGAACATTACAGTGTATTGTTCTCAGATTCTGATCCATTCATGGAACATCCATTTCTATTGTTCTCAGATTCCAATCCAGTATTGGAACATTGCAGTCTAAAATCGGTCCTGCAGGTCGAGGAGGTGGTTAAGAAGGCGTATGGTGTGCTGGCCTTTATTAATCGAGGGATTGAGTTCAGGAGTCCGGGGATAATGATGCAGCTATATAAGACCCTCATCAGACCCCACTTGGAGTACTGTGCTCAATTCTGGTCGCCTCATTACAGGAAGGATGTGGAAAAGACTGAAAGGGTGCAGAGGCGATTTACAAGGATGTTGCCTGGATTGAGTGGCATGCCTTATGAGGATAGGCTGAGGGAGCTCGGACTTTTCTCCTTGGAGAGACGTAGGATGAGAGGAGATCTAATAGAGGTATATAAGATGTTGAGAGGCATAGATCGGGTGGACTCTCAGAGGCTTTTTCCCAGGGTGGAAATAGCTGCTACGAGAGGACACAGGTTTAAGGTGCTGGGGGGTAGGTACAGGGGAAATGTTAGGGGGAAGTTTTTCACACAGAGGGTGGTGGGCAGATGGAATCGGCTGCCGTCAGTGGTGGTGGAGGCAAACTCAATAGGGTCTTTTAAGAGACTCCTGGGTGAGTACATGGAACTTAATAGGATAGAGGGTTATAGATAGGCCTAAAAGGTAGGGATATGTTCGGCACAACTTGTGGGGCCGTAGGGCCTGTTTTGTGCTGTAGTTTTCTATGCTTCTGTATTCTATGTTCGATTGTTCTCAGATTCTGATCCAGTGTTGAACACTGCAGTCTATTGTTTTCGGATTCTGTTCAATTATTCTAACATTGCACTCTCCTGTTCTCAGATTATGATCCTTTATTGGAACAGCTCTCAGATTCTGATCCATTATTGAAACTTTGCAGTCGATTGATCTCAGGTTCTGATCCATTATTGGAACATTACAGTCTATTGTTCAGATTCTGATCAATGATTGGAACATTACAGTCTGTTGATCTCAGATTCTGATCCATTATTGGAACATTGCAGTCTATTGTTTTCAGATTCTGTTCAATTATTCTAACATTGCGGTCTATTGTTCTCAGGTTCTCCTCCAGTATTGGAACGTTACGGCCGATTGATCTCAGATTCTGATCCATCATTGTAAAATCCTGGTCAATTGTTCTAAGATTCTGATCCAGTGTTCGAAAATTCCAGTCTATTTTTCAGATTCTGATCAATGATTGGAACATTACATTCTGTTGTTCTCAAATTCTGATCCTTTATTGGAACATTGTAATCTCTTTTTCTCAGGTTCTGATCCAGTATTGGAACAATACAGTCTATTGTTCAGAATCTGATCAATGAGTGGAACATTACAGTCTTTGTTGTTCTCAGATTCTGATCCTTTATTGGAACATTACAGTCTACTGTTCTCAGGTTCTGATCCAGGATTGGAACATTACGGTTTATTGTTCATAGATTCTGATCCATTATTGGAAAATTGCAGTCTATTATTCTCAGAGTCCGATCCATTATTCGAACATTGCAGTGTATTGTTCTCAGATTCTGATCTTGCATTGGAACATTACAGTCTAATGATCTCAGATTCTGATCCATCATTGTAATATCCCGGTTCATTGTTCTCAGATTCTGATCCAGTATTGGAACATTTCAGTCTATTGTTTAGATTCTGATCAATGATTGAAAGATTACAGTGTTGTTCTCAAATTCTGATCCTTTATTGGAACATTACAGTCTATTGTTCTCAGATTCTGATCCAGTATTGGAAAATTACAGTCTATTGTTTTCAGATTCTGATCCAGTATTGGACCATTGCAATCTATTGTTCCCAGATTCTGATTCATAATGGACGATTACAGTGTATTGTTCTCAGATTCTGATCCAGTATTGGAACATTGCAGTCTATTTTTCTCAGATTCTGATCCATTATAGGAGCAGCCCGGACCATTGTTCCCACATTCTGGTCCATTATTGGAACATTGCAGTCTACTATTCTCAGATTCTGTTCAATTATTCTAACATTGCGGTCTATTGTTCTCAGATTCTGCTCCAGTATTGGAACAAACCGGACCATTGTTCCCACATTCTGATCCAGTATTGGAACACGCAGTTTCTTTTTCTCAGATTCTGCTGCATTAATGGAACATCCGTTTCTTTTGTTCCCAGACTCTGATTCGGTATTGGAAATTTAAAGTCTATTGTTCTCAGATTCCAATCCAGTATTGGAACATTACAGTCTATTGTTCTCAGATTCTGATCCATTATTGGAACATTGCAGTCTATTGTTCTCAGATGGTGATCCTTTATTGGAACATTACAGTCGATTGTTCTCAGATTCTGATCCAGCATTGCAACATTACAGTATATTGGTCTCAGATTCGGATCCATTATTGGAACATCCCTTTCCATTGTTCCCAAACTCTGAACCAGAATTGGAACATTACAGTCTAATATTCTCCGTTTCTGATCCAGTATTGGAACATTGCAGTCTCTTGTTCTCAGAATCTGAACCAGTATGGGAACATTACAATCTATTGTTCTCAGATTCTGCTCAGTGATTGGAACATTACAGTCTATTGTTCTCAGATTCAGATCACTTATTGGAATATTACAGTCTGTTGTTCTGAAATTCCGATCCAGTATTGGAACATCCCAGTCTATTGTTCTCAGATTCTGATCCATTATTGGAACATTGCAGCCTATTGTTCTCAGACTCTGATCCAGTATTGGAACAGCGCAATGTATTGTTCTCGGATTCTGATCCATTATTGGGAAATTGCACACTATTTTCTCACAGTGTGAACCAGGATTGGAACATTGGCCATAGGAGACAGAGGGTAGTGTTCGAAGGGTCCTTTTCCGGCTGGAGGTCTGTGACCAGTGGTGTTCCGCAGGGCTCTGTACTGGGACCTCTGCTATTTGTGATATATATAAATGATTTGGAAGAAGGTGTAACTGGTGTAATCTGCAAGTTTGCGGATGACACGAAGGTGGCTGGACTTGCGGATAGCGAAGAGCATTGTCGGGCAATACAGCAGGATATAGATAGGCTGGAAAATTGGGCGGAGAGGTGGCAGATGGAGTTTAATCCGGATAAATGCGAAGTGATGCATTTTGGAAGAAATAATGTAGGGAGGAGTTATACAATAAATGACAGAGTCATCAGGAGTATAGAAACACAGAGGGACCTAGGTGTGCAAGTCCACAATTCCTTGAAGGTGGCAACACAGTTGGAGAAGGTGGTGAAGAAGGCATATAGTATGCTTGCCTTTATAGGACGGTGTATAGAATATAAAAGCTGGAGTGTGATGATGCAGCTGTATAGAACGCTGGTTAGGCCACATTTGGAGTACAGCGTCCAGTTCTGGTCGCCGCACTACCAGAACGACGTGGAGGCGTTAGAGAGAGTGCACAGAAGGTTTACCAGGATGTTGCCTGGTATGGAGGGTCTTAGCTATGAGGAGAGATTGTGTAAACTGGGGTTGTTCTCCCTGGAAAGACGGAGAATGAGGGGAAATCTAATAGAGGTGTAGAAGATTATGAAGGGGATAGATAGGGTGAACGGTGGGAAGCTTTTTCCCAGATCAGAAGTGGCGTTCACGAGGGGTCACGGGCTCAAGGTGAGAGGGGCGAAGTACAACTCAGATATTAGAGAGATGTTTTTTACACAGAGTGTGGTGGGGGCCTGGAATGCGCTGCCAAGTAGGGTGGTGGAGGCAGGCATGCTGACATCATTTAAGACTTACCTGGATAGTCACATGAGCAGCCTGGGAATGGAGGGATACAAACGATTGGTCTAGTTGGACCAAGGAGCGGCTCAGGCTTGGAGGGCCGAAGGGCCTGTTTCCTGTGCTGTACTGTTCTTTGTTCTTTGTATTACAGCCGATTGTTCTCAGAGTTCGATCCAGTATTCGAACATTGCAGTCGATTGTTCTCAGATTCTGATCCAGTATTGGATCAGAATAGTCGACTGATTTCAGATTCGGATCCGTCATTGCCACATCCTGGTCCCGTGTTCCCAGATTCAGATGAATTATTGGAACATTACAGTGTGTTGTTCTCAGATTATGATGCTTTATTGAAACATTACAATCTATTATTCTCAGATTCTCATCCAGTATTGAAACTTTGCTGTCTATTGATCTCAGATTCTGATCCATTATTGGAACATTGCAGTTTATTGTTCTCAGATTCTGATCCAGTATTGGAACATGACAATCTATTGCTCTCAGATTCTGATCCAGTGTTGGAATATTACATTCTATTGTTCACAGGTTCGGATCCAGTATTGAGCCCTGTCTATTGTTCCCACTTTCTAATCCATTATTTGAAGATTACAACTTTTGGTTCTCCGATTCTGATCCATTATTGGAACATTGCAGTCTATTGTTTTCAGATTCTGATCCAGTATTGAAACATTGTAGCCTATTTATCTCAGATTCTGATCCATTATTGGAACATCTCGGTCTATTGTTCCCAGATTCTGATCCAATATTGGAACTTTGCAGTGTCTTGTTCTCAGATTCTGATCCAGGATTGGACCATTGCAGTCTCTTGTTCTCAGATTCCGATCCAGGATTGGACCATTGCAGTGTATTGTTCTCAGATTCTGATCCATTAATGGAACATCCATTTCTATTGTTCGCAGATTCTGATACATTATTGGAACATTACAGTCTGTTGTTCTCAGATTCTGATCCAGTATTGGAATCCAGTATTCAATCCAGTATTGGAACATTGCAGTCTATTTCTCTCAGATTCTGACCCATTATAGGAACAACCCCGGACCGTTGTTCACACATTGTGATTCAGAATTGAAACTTTGCAGAATTTGAGAACAACAGACTGTAATGTTCCAATAATTGATCTGAATCTGAGAACAAATAAGTGCAATGTTCTAATACTGGCTCAGATTCTGAGAACAGTAAACTGTAATGTTCCAATACTGGATCAGAATCTGAGAGTATTCGATTTCAATGTTCAAATACTGGAACAGAATCGGAGAATATTAGACTGTAATGTTCCAATTCTGGTTCAGAGTCTGGGAACAATGGAAAGGGATGTTCCAATAATCGATCAGAATCTGAGAACAATATACTACAATTTTCCAGTAATGGATCAGAATCTGAGAACAATCGACTGTAATGTTCCAATAAAGGATCATAATCTGAGAACAATAGACTGCAATATTCCTATACTGGATCAGAATCTGAAAACAATAGACTATAATTTTCCAATACTGGTTCAGAATCTGAGACAAATGGACTGCAATTTTCCAATAATGGAACAGAATCTGAGAATAACAGACCGTAATGTTCCAATAATGGATCACAATCTGGGAACAATAGGCTGTTATGTTCCAATAATGGATCAGAATCTGGAAACAATGGACAGGGATGTTCCAATAATGGATAGGATTCTAAGAACAATACACTGTAATGTTCCAATACTGAATATGAAACTGAGAACAATAGACCGCAATGTTCCAATAATTTATCAGAATCTGAGAACGAGAGGTTTTAATGTTCCAATACAGATTAGAATCTGGGAACACTAGACTATAATGTTCCAATAATGAATCAGAATCTGAGAACATTAGACTGTAATGTTTCAATACTGGATCAGAATCTGAAATCAATAGACTGCAATGTTCCAATAATGAATCAGAAGCTGTGAAAAATACACTCTCATATTTACTTTATCGGAACCTGAGATCAATAGACTGCAAAGTTGCAATACTGGATCAGAATCTGGGAACAATAGACCGGGATGTTCCAATAATTGATCAGAATCTCAAAACTATAGGCTGTAATTTTCCAATACTGGATTAGAATTTGGGAACAATAGACCAGGGTTTTACAATACTGGATCAGAATCTGAGAAAAATAGACTGCAATGTTCCAATACTGGATCAGAATCTGAGAACAGTCGGCTGCAATGTTCCAATAATGGATCAGAATCTGAAAAATATAGGCTGTAATATTCCAATACTGGATTAGAATCTGGGAACAAGAGACCGGGATTTTACAATACTGGATCAGAATCTGAGAAAAATAGACTGTCATGTTCCAATAGTGGATCAGAATCTGAGAACAATACACTGCAATGTTCGAATAATGGATCGGACTCTGAGAACAATAGGCTGCAATGTTCAAATACTGGTTCAGAATCTGAGAAACATAGACTGCAATTTTCCAATAATGGACCAGACTCTATGAACAATAGACTGTAATGTTCCAACACTGGTTCATAATCTGAGAACAATACACTGCAACGTTCAAATAATCGATTGGACTCTGAGAACAAGAGGCTGTAATGTTCCAATCCTGCTTCAGAACTTGAGAGAAATAGACTGCAATTTTCAAATAATGGATCAGAATCTGAGAACAAAAGACTGTCACGTTCCAATACTGGATCAGAATTTGAGAACAACAGACCGTAATGTTCCAATAATGGAAAATAATTTGAGAACAACACTGTAATGTTCCAATGATTGATCAGAATCTAAACAATAGACTGAAATGTTCCAATACTGGTTCAGAATCTGAGAAAAATAGACTGCAAAGCTCCAATACTGGATCAGAATGTGGGAACCATGGTCCGGGTTGTTCCTATAATGGATTAGAATCTGAGAAAAATAGAATCTGTGATCAATAGACTGTAATATTCCAATACTGGATCAGAATCTGAGAAGAATAGACTGCAATGTTCCAATAATGGATCAGAATCTGAGAAAAAGAGACTGTAATGTTCCAATAAAGGATTATAATCTGAGAACAATGGAATGCAATGTTCCAATACTGGATCAGAATTTGAGAACAACAGATTGTAATGTTCCAATCATTGATCAGAAACTGAGAACAATAGACTGCAATGTTCAAATAATGGACCAGAATGAGGGCTGTTCCTATAATGGATCAGCATCTGAGAAAAATAGACTGCAATGTTCCAATACTTGATGAGAATCTGATAAGAATAGACTGTAATGTTCCAATGCTGGAACAGAATCTGAGAACAATACACTGTAATGTTCCATTATGGATCAGAATCTGGGAACAATAGATTGCAATGTTACAACACTGGACCAGAATCTGAAAACAATAGACTGTAATTTTCCAATACTGGTTCAGAATCTGAGATAAAAAGACTGTCATGTTCCAATAATGGATCAGAAGCTGGAAACAATGGCCCGGGATGTTCCAATAATGGATAAGATTCTAAGAACAATAGACTGTAATGTTCTTATACTGGACCAGAACCTGAGAACAATAGACTGCAATGTTCCAATAATTGTTCAGAATATGAGAACTATAGGCTGTAATGTTCCAACACTGGATTAGAATCTGAAAACAATAGACTGTAATGTTCCAACAATGAATCAGAATCTGAGAAAAACACACTCTCATGTTCCAATAATCGTTCAGAATCTGAGAACAATAGACTGTAATGTTCCAATACTAGATCAGAATCTGGGAACAATGGACCAGGATTTTCCAATAATGTATCATATTTGGAGAACAATACACTGTAGTGTTGAATTACTGGATCAGAGTCTGAGAACAATAGACTGCAATGTTCCAATAATGGATCAGAAACTGAGAACTATAGTCTGTAATGTCCCAATACGGATTAGAATCTGGGAACAATTGACCGGGATGTTACAATAATGGATCTGAATCTGAGAACAATAGAATGTAATATTCCAACACTGGATCAGAATCAGAGAACAATAGACTCTATTGTTCCAGTACTGGATCAGAATCTGAGAACAATGGACCGGGATATTACAATGATGGGTCAGAATCTGAGATGAATAGACTGTAATGTTCCAATACTGGATCAGAATCTGAGATCAATAGACCGCAATGTCAGAATAATTGAAAAGAATCTGAGAATAGTAGACTGCATTGTTCCAATAATGGACCAGAATGAGGGAACAATGGTCCGGGCTGTTCCTATAATGGATCCGAATCTGAGAAAAATAGACTGCAATGTTCCAATACTGGATCAGAATATGAGAACAATACACTGCAATGTTCCATTATGGATCAGAATCTGGGAACAATAGATTACAATGGTCCAATACTGGATCGGCATCTGAGAACAATAGACTGTAATTTTCCAATACTGGTTCAGAATCTGAGATAAATAGACTGTCATGTTCCAATAATGGATCAGAAGCTGGAAACAATGGCCCGGGATGTTCCAATAATGGATAAGATTCTAAGAACAATAAACGGTAATGTTCCAATAAAGGATCAGAATTTGAGAACAGCAGACTGTGATGTTCCCATCGTTGATCAGAATCTGAACAATAGGCCGTAATGTTCCAATACTGCATCAGAATCGGAAAACAATAGACTCTATTGTTCCAGTACTGGATCAGAATCTGAGAACAATGGACCGGGATATTACAATGATGGATCAGAATCTGAGATCAACAGGCTGGAATGTTCCAATACTGGATCAGAGTCTGAGAACAATATTTTGCAATGTTCGAATACTGGATCGGACTCTGGGAACAATATGCTGTAATGTTCCAATACTGGTTCAGACTCTGAGAAAAAAAACAGACTGCAAATTTCCAATAATGGATCAGTATCTGTGAACAATAGTTTGTAATGTTCCAATGCTCCATCAGAATCTGAGAACAATACACTGCAAAGTTCGAATACTGGATCGGACTCAGAGAACAATAGGCTGTAATGTTCCAATCATTGATCAGAATCTGGGAATAGGAGACTTCAATGTTCCAATACTGGATCAGAATCTGAGAACAGTGGACCGGGATATTACAATGATGGATCAGAATCTGAGCTCAATAGACAGTCATGTTCCAATACTGGAGCAGAATTTGAGAACAATAGACTCCAATGTTCCAACCGTTGATCAGAATCTGAACAATAGACTGTAATGTTCCAATACTGGATCAGAATCTGAGAACAGTGCACCTGGATATTGCAATGATGGATCAGACTGTAATGTTCCAATACTGGATCAGAATCTGAGAACAATAGACTGCAATGTTCCAATACTGGGCCAGAATCGGAGAATATTAGACTGTAATGTTCCAATACTGGTTCAGTGTCTGGGAACAATGGAAAGGGATTTTCCAATAATGAATGAGAAACTGAGAACAATACACTAGTGTTCCAATAATGGATGACAATGTGGGAACAATGGACCGGGATGCTCTAATAATGGATCAGATTATGAGAACAATAGACTGCAATGTTCGAATAATGGATCAGAATCAGGGAAACATCGACTGCAATTTTCCAATAATGGATCAGAATCCGAGAACAATAGACTATCATGTTCCAATAATGGATGGCAATGTCGGAAAAATGGACCGAGATGTTCTAATAAAGGATCAGAATCTGAGAACAATCGACTGCAATGTTTCAATACTGGATCAGATTCTGAGGGCAATAGACTGTAAAGTCACAGACCTCCAGCCGGAAAAAGACTCTTCGACTGCTACCCTCTGTCTCCTGTGGCCAAGATGTGGAGATGCTGGCGTTGGACTGGGGTAAAAACAGTAAGAAGTTTAACAACACCAGGTTAAAGTCCAACAGGTTTATTTGGTAGCAAAAGCCACAAACGCTTTCGGAGCCCTCACCCGAGGAAGGGGCTTGGAGCTCCGAAAGCTTGTGTGGCTTTTCCTGCCAAATAAACTGTTGGACTTTAACCTGGTGTTATTAAACTTCTTCCTGTGGCCAAGCCAGTTCTCTTCCCATCTAGCCACCTCTCCTTGTATCCCATGAGCCTTAACCTTCTTAACCAACCTGCCATGAGGGACTTTGTCAAATGCCTTACTGAAATCCGTATAGACGACATCCACAGCCCTTCCTTCGTCAACTGTTTTTGTCACTTCCTCAAAAAACTCCACCAATGTTGTAAGGCACGACCTCCCTCTTACAAATACTGGATCAGAATCTGAGAACAATGGACTGTAAAGTTGCACTAAAGGACATAATCTGAGTAAAATAGACTGCAATGTTCGAATAATGGATCGGACTCTGAGAACAATAGGTTGTAATGTTCCAATCCTGGTTCAGAATCTGGGAACAATAGACTGCAATTTTCCTATAATGGATCAGAATCTGAGAACAATCGACTGTAATGTTCTAATTCTGGATTAGAATTTGAGATCAAAAGACTGCAATGTTCCAATACTGGATCAGAAACTGAGAGCAACAGACTGTAAAGTTCCAATACTGGATCAGAGCCTGGGAATAATATCAATGGATGTTCCATTAATGGATCAGAATCTGAGAACAATACACTGTAATGTTCCATTATGAATCAGAATCTGGGAACAATAGACTCTAATTTTCCAATACTGGTTCAGAATCTGAGACAAATAGACTGGAATGTTCCAATAATGGATCAGAAGTTGGAAACATTGGACCGGGATGTTCCAATAATGGATAAGATTCTAAGATCCATACACTGCAATGTTCCAATACTGGTTCAGAACCTGAGAACAATAGACTGCAATGTTCCATTAATTGATCAGAATCTGAGAACTATAAGCTGTAATGTTCCAATACGGATTAGAATCTGGGAACAAATGACTGGGATGTTACAATAATGGATCAGAATCTGAGAACAATAGAATGTAATATTCCAAAACTGCATCAGAATCTGAGAACAGTAGACTGCAATGTTCCAGTACTGGATCAGAATCTGAGAACAATAGACCGGGATGTTCCAATAATGGATCAGATTCTGAGAACAGTAGGCTGCAATGTTCCAATAATGGATCAGAATCTGAAAACTAAAGGTTGTAATGTTATAATGCTGGATCAGAGTCAGGGAACAATGGACCGGGATGGTCCAATACTGAAGCAGAATCTGACAACAATACACTGTTATGTTCCAATACAGGATCAGAATCAGAGAACAATAGACTGGAATGTTCCAATACTGGATCAGGATCTGGGAAGAATAGAACGGGATGTTACAATACTGGATCAGAATCTGACAACAATAGACTGTAATGTTAGAACATAAGAACATAAGAAATAGGAGCAGGAGTAGGCCATCCAGCCCCTCAAGCCTGCTCCGCCATTCAATAAGATCATGGCTGATCTGATAGTGGGTTCAGTGCCACTTACCCGCCCGCTCCCCATAACGCTAAATTCCCTTAATGGTTAAAAATCTATCTATCTGTGACTTAAACACATTTAAGGAGGTAGCCACGACTGCTTCATTGGGCAGAGAATTCCAAAGATTCACTCCGCTCTGGGAGAAGAAGTTCCCCCTCAACTCTGTTCTAAATTGACTCCCCCATATTTTGAGGCTATGCCCCCTAGTTCTTGTTTACATTGTAAGTGGAAATAACCTCGCTTCTTCTACCCTGTCTAGCCCCTTCATTATCTTTTATGTATCTATAAGATCTCCCCTCAACCTTCTCAACTCCAATGAGTACAGGCCCAGTCTACTCAAACTCTCCTCATAAGCTGACCCCCTCATCTCCGGAATCGACCTGGTGAACCTTCTCTGTCCCGCCTCCAAAGCTAATATATCCTTTCTTAAATAAGGGGACCAAAACTGTACACAGTACTCTAAGTGCGGCCTCTCCAGTACCCTGTACTGTTGCAGCATGACCTCCCTGCTTTTATACTCCATCCCTCTCACGATAAAGGCCAACATTCCATTTGCCTTCTTGATCACCTGCTGCACCTGCAAACTGAGTTTTTGTGATTCATGCACAAGGACACCCAGGTCCCTCTGCACAGTAGCATGTTGTAATTTTACACTGTTTAAATAAGAGTCCATTTTACTATTATTCCTTCCAAAGTGGATAACCTCACACTTACCAACGTTATCCTCCATCTGCCAGATCCTTGCCCAATGACTTAGCCGATCCAAATCTCTCTGCAGACTCTCTGTGTCCTCCACGCAATTTGCTTTCCCACTCACCTTTGTATCATCCGCAAACTTTGTTACCCGACACTCGCTCCCCTCCTCCAGATCGTCGATGTATATGGTAAATCGTTGAGGCCCCAGCACCGATCCCTGCGGCACGCTACTAGTCACTGATTGCCAACCGGAAAAACACCCATTTATTCCGACTCTTTGCTTTCTGTTCGATAGCCAATCCTCAATCCACGCTAACACTTTACCCCCAACTCCGTGTACCTTTATCTTATGCAGCAACCTTTTGTGAGGCACCTTATCGAAAGCCTTCAGGAAATCTATTTACACAACATCCACCGGTTCCCCTCTGTCAACTGCACTCGTCGTATCCTCAAAAAATTCCAGTAAATTAGTCAAACATGGCTTTCCCTTCAAGAATCCATGCTGCGTCTGCTTGATTGAACCATTCTTTTGCAGGTGTCCTGTTATGTCTTCCTTAATGATAGATTCCAGCATTTTCCCAACTACGGATGTTAAGCTAACCGGCCTGGAGTTACCTGCCTTTTGTCTACCTCCTTTTTTAAACAGTGGCGTTACATTAGCTGTTTTCCAATCAGCTGGCACCTCCCCAGAGTCCAGTGAATTTTGAAAAATTACAACTAATGAATTTGCTATTACTTCTGCCGTTTCTTTTAGTGCCCTGGGATGCATTCCATCCGGACCAGGGGACTTGTCTACCTTTAGTCCCATTAGCCTACCCAGCACTACCTCTTTAGTAATAGTGATCGTTTTAAGGTCCTCAACCCCGACCGTCTTGAGTAAGGGCAGAAGTTGTTTTTTGTAGTTTAGTTAGGGCTTCATGATCGGCAGAGGTTTGGAGGGCCGAAGGGCCTGTTCCTGTGCTGTACTTTCCTTTGTTCTTTGTATGGATGGGTGACATGGTGGCACAATCGTTAGCACTGCTGCCTCACAGCTCCAGAGACCCGGGTTTGATCCCCGGTTTGGGTCACTGCCTGTGCGCAGTCTGCACGTTCTCCCCGTGTCTGCATGGGTTTCCTCCGGGTGCTCTGGTTTCCTCCCACAGATCAGGAGACGTGCTGTTTAGTTGCATTGATCATGCTAAATCCTCCCTCAGTGTACCCGAACAGGCGCCGGAGTGTGGCAACTAGGGGATTTTCACAGTAACTTCATTGCACTGTTAATGTGAGCCGACTTGTTACATGATTAAATAAACTTTAGAAACTTGACCAGCGCTGTGTGAAAAGCAGAGAATGCCTGTCTTACACCATTGTATCAGTAACATTCTCAAAGGGGCCACACATTCAAAAAGAAAACCAGTAACATTAGGAATGATAGTAAAAGTTTCTTTAAATACATTAAAAACAAACGGGAGGCAAAAGTAGACATTGGGCCGCTCCAAAATGACGCTGGTAATCTAGTGATGGGAGACAAGGAAATAGCTGAGGAACTTAATAAGTACTTTGCGTCAGTCTTCACAGTAGAAGACATGAGTAATATCCCAACAATTCAGGAAAGTCAGGGGGCAGAGTTGAATATGGTTGCCATCACAAAGGAGAAAGTGCTAGAGAAACTAAAAGGTCTGAAAATTGATAAATCTCCGGGCCCAGATGGGCTACATCCTAGAGTTCTAAAGGAGATAGCTGAAGAAATAGTGGAGGCGTTAGTTATGATCTTTCAAAAGTCACTGGAGTCAGGGAAAGTCCCAGAGGATTGGAAAATCGCTGTTGTAACCCCACTGTTCAAGAAGGGAACAAGAAAAAAGATGGAAAATTATAGGCCAATTAGCCTAACCTCAGTTGTTGGCAAAATTCTAGAATCCATCGTTAAGGATGAGATTTCTAAATTTCTGGAAGTGCAGGGTCGGATTAAGACAAGTCAGCATGGATTTAGTAAGGGGAGGTCGTGCCTGACAAACCTGTTAGAGTTCTTTGAAGAGATAACAAATAGGTTAGACCAAGGAGAGCCAATGGATGTTATCTATCTTGACTTCCAAAAGGCCTTTGACAAGGTGCCTCACGGGAGACTGCTGAGTAAAATAAGGGCCCATGGTATTCGAGGCAAGGTACTAACATGGATTGACGATTGGCTGTCAGACAGAAGGCAGAGAGTTGGGATAAAAGGTTCTTTCTCAGAATGGCAACCGGTGACAAGTGGTGTCCCGCAGGGTTCAGTGTTGGGGCCACAGCTGTTCTCTTTATATATTAACGATCTAGATGACGGGACTGGGAGCATTCTGGCCACGTTTGCCGATGATACAAAGATAGGTGGAGGGGCAGGTAGTATTGAGGAGGTGGGGAGGCTGCAGAAAGATTTAGACAGTTTAGGAGAGTGGTCCAAGAAGTGGCTGATGAAATTCAACGTGGGCAAGTGCGAGGTCGTACACTTTGGAAAAAAGAATAGAGGCATGGACTATTTTCTAAACGGTGACAAAATTCATCATGCTAAAGTGCAAAGGGACTTCGGAGAACTAGTCCAGGATTCTCTAAAGGTAAACTTGCAGGTTGAGTCCGTAATTAAGAAAGCAAATGTAATGTTGTCATTTATCTCAAGAGGCTTGGAATACAAAAGCAGGGATGTACTTCTGAGGCTTTATAAAGCACTGGTTAGGCCCCATTTGGAGTACTGTGAGCAATTTTGGGCCCCACACCTCAGGAAGGACATACTGGCACTGGAGCGGGTCCAGCGGAGATTCACACGGATGATCCCAGGAATGGTAGGCCTGACATACGATGAACGTCTGAGGATCGTGGGATTATATTCATTGGAGTTTAGGAGGTTGAGGGGAGATCTGATAGAAACTTACAAGGTAATGAACGGCTTAGATAGGATGGACGTAGGGAAGTTGTTTCCATTAACAGGGGAGACTAGGACGCGGGGGCACAGCCTTAGAATAAAAGGGAGTCACTTTAGAACAGAGATGAGGAGAAATTTCTTCAGCCAGAGAGTGGTGGGTCTGTGGAATTCATTGCCACAGAGGGCTGTGGAGGCCGAGACGTTGAGCGTCTTCAAGACAGAAATTGATAAATTCTTGATTTCTCGAGGAATTAAGGGCTATGGGGAGAGAGCGGGTAAATGGAGTTGAAATCAACCATGATTGAATGGTGGAGTGGACTCGATGGGCCGAATGGCCTTACTTCCGCTCCTATGTCTTATGGTCTTATGGTCTTATGTAAATCCAAGCACCTCATGCTAAACAGTAACTTGTGGGCAGGAAATGCAGCCTTGACACAGTCACCATCTCGTGCCAGGACTACATTTATAATGAAATGAAATATGAGCTTTACTAAAAATTGTACATCTTTTACACAAAACGAAACAGTCCAGTGACTAAGCTGGGGCATCATACTCTGCTGCACAGATTGGCAACAGGGCTTCCCTCAGCACCCCTCGTGCTGATGTTGCTGTTATTGCTTTCATCAGAGGGCATGGAACAAGTAACATCTGACTCGATAATTCATGGAAGCCGAAAGGACAGAACACAACTGCATTCTTTGTCAGAAAGGCGCCTGGATTGAGCTTTGCACCATGGGGTTAGTGCTCCCTCACAGCGCCAGGGATCCTGGTTCGAATCCGACCTTGGGTCACTCCATGTGTGGAGTCCGCACATTCTCCCCGTGTCTGCATGGGTTTCCTCCAGGTGCTCCACTTTCCTCCCACAGGCCAAAGATGTGCAGGTTAGGTGCATTGGCCGTGCTGAAAATTGTCCGTGATTGTCAGGGGGACTATCAGGGTGGATGCGTGGGGTTACGGAAATAGGGCCTGGGTGGGGTTGTGGTCAGTACAGACTCATCATAAATTGTATCACAGAAACCCAACAGTGCAAACGAGGCCATTCGGCCCATCGAGTCTGAACCAACAACAATCCCACCCAGGCCCTATCCCCATGACCCCACATAATTACCCCACCAACACCTCGAACCGACACATTCCGGAACACGAAGGGGAAATTTAGCCTATAATTCACCCCACTGACAGCCTGAATAAATTGCAATTATTTTGTATCTTTAATGTAATGAAACAGACCGGAATGAAAAACATGAAACTTATTTCTGATCTGAATTTCTCATCACAATGGAACACTATTTTCATTGAAAATTGGGGATGAAGTGGAAATGATCGAGAGCTTCAGGTTTCTAGGTGTCCAGATCACCAACAACCTGCCCTGATCCCCCCACACCGATGCAAAAGTTAAGAAAACCCACCGGTGCCTCTACTTTCTCAGGAGGCTAACGACATTTGGCATGTCAGCTCCGACTCTCACCAACTTTTACAGATGCACCATAGAAAGCATTATTTCTGGTTGTATCACAGCTTGGTCTGGCTTCTGCTCTGTCCAAAGCTGCAATAAACTATAAAGGGTTGTGAACGAAGCCTAGTCCATCACTCAAACCAGCCTCCCACCCATTGACTCTGTCTACACTTCTCACTGCCTCGGGAAAAGCAGCCGGCATAATCATGGACCCCACACACCAGGACATTCTCTCTTCCACCTTCTTCTGTCGGGAAAAAGATACAAAAGTCTGGGGTCACGTACCAACCGACTCAAGAACAGCTTCTTCCCTGCTGCCGTCAGACTTTTGAATGAACCTACCTTACATTCAGGTAGCCGCATACAACATATAATATATACATTATATAATACTTTATTATTATGTTAATTTGGTCCTTCTCTACACCCGAGCCATGACTGTAACACTACATTCTGCACTCTCTCCTTTCCTTCTCTATGAACGGTATGCTTTGTCCGTGTAGCGCACAAGAAACAATGTTTTTCACTGTATACTAACACATGTGACAATAATAATTCAAATCAAATCCAATCATTGCTCCTTCTCAGCGCCAGCATTGCAGTGTGTTGTTTGTTTTCTCACCTGTAATTGATTACTCTAATAGGTTGCTCTGCCGAGTCTCAGGAGTGTTTCTGCTGTGTATTAAAGAGAAGACCTTCAGTGTGAGACCTCAGTAAATGGCCATGGTTTATGCCATAGGCAGACACCATCGCTTCTCTCAGAAAACACACTGATCCACTATCTGTCAAGCTGGAGCCAGTTACTATCCTATTCTCGCTGCCATTGGAGTTCCTGGTCGGTGATTGCAACCGATTAAAATATATTTATTCGTGTCACAAGCGGGCTTACATTAACACTACAATGAAGTTACTGTGAAAATCCCCTAGTCACCACACTCCGGTTCCTGTTCGGGAACACTGAGGGAAAATTTAGCATGGCCAATGCACCTAACCAGCACGTCTTTCAGACTGTGGGAGGAAATCAAAGGAAACCCACGCAGACATGGAGAGAACATGCAGACTCCACACAGGCAGTGACACAAGCCGGGAACCGAACCCGGGTCCCTCGCTCTGTGAGGCAGCAGTGCTAACCACTCCGTCACCGCGACACCCTAAATAGATTGGACATAACGTCTGCTATGAGGAGGCTTCCTCCCACCACCTCCTAACTTTGGAGAGAGTGAAGTTGCTTCCCCGCAGCAGAATACCCGGGCTGATGGAACGGCAGTGGTTCCCTCCTGACCAGAGGGACGGCTCACGGGACCACAGACCCGACCAGCGTCTATAGCTGCTGAGGTGTGATGAGGGGTTGCCAGCGATTCGTCTTTGCTGGAATATTATTGTTCAACTTTGTCAATCGGGGTATAGATTACAAAAACGTAGAGGTCATGATGGAGTTGTATAGGAGCGTTGGTTTGGCCACAGCTGGAGTACTGTGTGCAGTTCTGGTCGACACATTATAGGAAGGATGTGATTGCACTGGAGGTGGTCCAGAGGAGATTCACCAGGATACTGCCTGGGATGGAACATTTAAGCTATGAAGAGAGGTAGGATCGGTTTGGTTTGTTCTCTCTGGAGCAAAGACTGAGGGGTGACCTGATCGAGGTGTACAAGATTATGAAGGACATGGACAGGGTGGTGAGAGAGCAGCTGTTCCCCTGAGCTGAAGGGTCAGTTACGAGGAGGCAAAATTTAAAAATGAGGTGTGGGAGATTTAGGTGGTATATTATGGACAGTCTTATTAAAATTCCAGTTGGTGAGAATAGTCTTAAAAGCACTTTCATAGATAGAACATAGAACAGTACAGCACAGAACAGGCCCTTCGGCCCACGATGTTGTGCCGAACTTTATCTGAAACCAAGATCATAGAATCCCTGCAGTGCAGAAGGAGGTTATTTGGCCCATCGAGTCCGCACTGACCACATTCCCACCCAGGCCCAATCCCCATAACCCCACATATTTACCCTGCTACCCCCCTGATAATTTCTTGTCAATTATCTCTTACAGATGTTGATCGATCAAATTCCAGAAATGATACTCAAGGCAAAACTGCTATCACAATATTCAAGGCAAACCACATGAATTCTGACACTCTTCCACTGCACTGTGGAAATCCAAAATATTCAGAAACGGGGATGTATTTTGAAACATAAATCTTTCTTGGTTTCTGGATGGACACTTCAAGTTTTACAACTTCACTCAGCATAGTGCTAGCCACAGAATATCTCGTCACAGCCGATATCGAGTCACAGAGCAATACAGCATGGAAACAGGTCCTTCGGCCCAAACACTCCATGCTGACCATGGTGCCCTCCCAGTTGGTCCCAATTGCCCGCGTTCGGTCCATATCCCTCTAATCCTTTCCCTCTATCCAAATGCTTTTTAAATGTTGGTATTGAACTTGCCTCAACCACTTTCTCTGGCAGCTCATTCCATGCACACACCACCCTCTGCGTGAAGAAGTTGCCCCTCAGGTCCGTTTGAAATCTTTCCCCTCTCACCTCTATATATAATCATATAACTCAGCACAGTGACTTTCCTTACATATCCTCCTTCCCTCCCATCCCCCATTTCAATGTCTCTCGCACCTCTTTGAACTCCACTGTTCCAAGATATTAAGATCGTCCAGTTTCGATCAGGAATGGCTGCCTCCCACTTCGGGTAAAACAAAATGTACTAAGGTCCCCTCATTACTGATGAAACCTTTCCAAGTGATAAGAATCTTTTTATCTATGATTCTATGAAAATCCCGCAGAGTATCTGGAGTATTGTGTCCAGTTTTGGTCTCTTTATTTGAGGAAGGATGTTGCTGCATGGGAGGCAGTTCAGAGGAGGTTCACCAGATTGATTCTGGGGGTGAGAGGATTGACGTATGAGGAGAGATTAATCACTTTGGGCTTGTACTCACTGGAGTTCAGAGGGATGAGAGGGGATCTGATGGAGGTATATAAAATTTTAAAAGGGATTGATAAAGTAAATGTAGACCAAATGTTTCCTCTTATGGGGCAATCTCGAACAAGAGGTCACAGGGTATAGGTTGAGAGGCGATAGATTTAAAACTGAGATGAGGAGGAACTACTTCTCGCAGAGGGTGGTGAATTTGTGGAACTCGCTGCCCCAGAGCGCGGGGGAGTCTGAATCATTGAATGGTTTCAGGAAGGAGATGGATATATTTCTAATAAAAAAGGGATTAGGGGGATATGGGGAACAGGTGGGGAGGTGGATTTGAGACCAGGGAGAGATCAGCCATGATCTGATTGAATGACGGATCAGGCTCGAACGGCTGAATTTGCCGACTTCTGCTCTTAATTCCTGTTCCTATGTTATCGAGTCATTGAGGTTTACAGCATGGAAACAGGCCCTTCGGCCCAACCTGTCCGTGCCGCCCAGTTTTTACCTTTAAGCTCGTCCCAATTGCCCACATTTGGCCCATGTCTCTCTATACCCATCGTACCCATGGAACTGACTAAACGCTTTTTAAAATACTAAATTGTACCCCCCTCTCCTACTGCCTCTGGCAGCTTGTTCCAGACATTCACCACACTCTATGTGAAAGAATGCCCCCTCTGGACCCTTCTGAATCTTTATTTTGAGGATTCTGTATTCTGCATCTTTTTTCACAGTGGAACACATCATTTCCATAGCAGGAATAGAGGATAACCAATGGACCTACTCACAAGAGCAAGGAGCTCTCAGTATCTGGAGGTGGAAGTATAAGTATAAGTCGAGGGATTTAAACCATATAACATCGCCAAAACTTAAAGCCGACTTTCGTGCTCTGAAATAGATAACTGCTGATAGAGTAAATGTGCTGTTTTTATTAGTGTCACAAGTAGGTTTACATTAACACTGCAATGTAGTTACTGTGAAAATCCCCTCGTCCAAGCCAGGAATCGAACCCGGGTCCCTGGCACTGTGAGGCAGCAGTGCTAACCACTGTACCACCGTGCTGCCCATTTCAGTTCACCACTCAAAGAACAAAGAACAGTACAACACAGGAACAGGCCCTTCGGCCCTCCAAGCCTGCGCCGATCATAATGCCTGCCAAAACTAAAACCGTATGCACTTACAGAATCCGTATCCTTCCATTCCCATTCTATTCATGTATTCATCGAGATGCCCCTTAAATGCCGCTATCGTACCTTCTCCCACCACCTCCTCGGGCAGCGCGTTCCAGCCATTCACCACCCTCTGTGTAAAAAACTTGCCTCACAGATCTCCTCTGATCTTTTCCCCACGCACCTTAAACCTATGTCCCCTAGTACTTGACTTTTCTACCCGAGGAAAGAGCCTCTGACTATCCACTCTGTCTATGCCACTCTTGGACAAGGTGTGGAGACAATATTTACAAATCACTGCAGCCTGTAGGGAGATTGAACTCACATCATTGGTAGTATACTGAATCACACCCTTGTCATGTAGGCAAGTGAGTTCACCGCCCTCCACGATGGGGCCAGTTGATGTCATAGATTTGGATTACAACAATCCCATAGCGTGCAGCACAAAGAGTCGAGGTGTCCGATTGTGGCTCAGGTTGTCAGCCTGGATTGGATAGATAATTCGTCAGCAGGCACGGAACAGTGAGTCGGGATACTAAAGCACATTCAGGCTGCTTGGCTGTAACTTACGAAATATTGCAAAAATTTGTATTGGGGATGTCGCTGTTTATGTTTTTTTTATTATTTGTTCGTGGTACATGGGCGTCGCTGGCTGGGCCAACATTTATTGCCCATCCCTACTTGCTCGAGGGCAGTTGAGAGTCCACCACATTGCTGCGGCTCTGGAGTCACATGTGAGCCAGACCGGGTCCGCACGGCAGATTTCCTTCCCTGAAGGACATTCGTGAACCAGATGGGCTTTTCCGACAGTCGACAATGGTTTCATGGTCATCAGTAGATTCTTAATTCCAGATATTTTTTATTGCATTCCAATTCCATCGTCTGTCGTGGCGGGATTCGAACCCGGGTCCCTGGAACATCAGCTGAGTTTCTGGATTAATAGTCTGGCGATAATACCACTGGGCCAATATATGTCAACAAAATAACTGAAGATGGTGGGAGTAAGCTACCAGATTTCCAATACGATTCTAAACTAATTGTGAATTAAAGCTATGAGGAGGATTCAAAGGGGCTGCACAGAGATAGAGACAAAATAACAGAATGGGGAACAAGTTGGCAGATGGAGGAATAAATTAAATTATTTAATTTTGTGATGATTTGTTTTGATTTGATTTGATTCTTCTCACATGTATTAGTATACAGTGAAAGGTATTGTTTCTTGCACGCTATACAGACAATGCATATTGCACAGTGGTGAGCAGCACAATGGCATGGTGGTTAGCACTGCTGCGTCACAGCTCCAGAGAACTGGGGTTGATTCCCGGCTTGGGCCATTGTCTGTGTGGAGTTTTCACATTCTCCCTGTGTCTGCGTGGGTTTCCTCCGGGTCTGGTTTCCTCCCAAAATCCAAAGGTGGGCGGGTTAGGTGCATTGGCAATGATAAATTGCCCCTTAGTGTCCTGGGATATGTAGGTTAGAGGGATTAGCAGGGTAAATATTTGGGACTATGGGGATAGGACCCGGGTGGGATTGTTGTCAATGCAGACTCGATGGGCCGAATGGCCTCTTTCTTCACTGTAGGGTTTCAATGATTCCAGGGAAAGGAGAGGGTGCTGAATGTTACAGTCATATCTAGGGTGTAGAGATGGGAGGTGTGGATAGAGATGCGCAAAGAGACATATTTAGAATGTACATCTCTGTGAATGGAAAAGTACTGAAGTACGACAATCGATATGTCGATATATTATCCTGTGAATAGGGAGTCACTGAAATTCTGTATCTCGAGCGTAGATGTTTCCCTGTAGGTGGAGAGGCTGTTAGGGTGCAGGGCACTAGTCAAGAAAGGTTGTCTTTGATAAAAATGTTAGTTTAAAAGTTTATTTATTCGTGTCACAAGTCAGCTTACATTAACATTGCAATGAAATTACTGTGACATCTCAGCGTTCAACTGAACTCAACCGTCCAACCAGCTTTGAGCTCAGCTCAAGTCATGCCATGGAATGTAAAGCTGTATAAACTCGATCCGCTTGAAGCCAATGCAAAAACGGAACTGAACCACTGGATTCCATTCAACCCAAAATAATGCAACATTAAACAACGCAAAACCATCATGTGGCCACCGGGATTTACTGGGTGGTTTCAGAATGAGAAATGAGAAGGGAGCCTGACGGACAAAGCATCGTCATGAATAACTCCCGTGCTATGATTTTTTTAGCTCCCATGTTTCACAGAATGGCGATGTTTAAAATGAGAAGGAATGTCTTTTTTTATTCCGCACAATATTATAAATAAGAGATTTTTCGGCCAGATTCCCCCGTTAAAACAGTAATGTCATGATGCTAATTTGCTGTCAACTCAATGATGTGATGCACAGTGTAATGTTTCAGGAATGAATCTTCTGTTTTCTGTTGAGGAACTAGTATACCTTACAATGAGGCTGCTTGAAATATTCAAATCCTGAAATAAAATGCAGTTTCCACGACAGTTTGGCTCATTGTTCTTCAAAGACTTTTACAAAAAGAAGTTTCAACAAATGCCGGAGGTCGAATGTCTCCTTCAGATTTAAAAAATGTTGATAGTTTACAATCGCACTCTTGTCTTCATTTCTCAGAAGGTGATGCTGCTCTAGTTGCTTCATGTGATATTCAGCTGCAATGAAGCTCGCAGGAAGTGGGTTGATGTCCTCTACAATGATATTTTCGGTGTTACTGCTTATGCAACTACTGGGTTGATGTTACATCAAGTGCTGAAGCAGATTCTAAGCGCAAACAACAACCACGCCCCGAAAGACCAGCCAGGAAAGAACGTGTTTGTCTGGGGAGGAAAACAGAAATAATGTTTCAAATTCACTTCTGTGTTAAACATCAAATCACAGAATCCCTGGTGTGCAGAAGGAGGCTATTCGGCCCATCAAGTCTGCACCGACCACAATCCCACCCAGGCCCTATTCCCATAACCCCACATATCCCTGCTAATTCTCCTGACACTAGGGTCAATTTAGCATGGCCAATCAACCTAACCCACATATCTTTGGACTGTGGGAGGAAACCGGAGCACCCGGAGGAAACCCACGCAGACACCGGGAGAATGTGCCAACTCCACACAGTCAGTGACGCGAGACCAGAATTGAACCCGGGTCCCTGGTGCTGTGAAGCAGCAGTGCTAACCACTGTGCCGCCCCAGATAGTCCACATCTTTTCCCGAATGTAGGGGACTCCAAAAGTAGAGGACATAGCTTTAAGGTGAGAGGGGATGCAAAAAGGCCCAGAGGGACAACTTTTTCACACAGAGGGCGGTGAATGTCTGGAAGAAGCTGCCAGAGGCAGTAGCAGAGGCGGATACAATTTTGTCTTTTAAGAAACATTTAGACAGTTACATGGGTAAAATGGTTATAGAGGGATATGGGCCAAATGCAGGCAATTGGGCGTAGCTAAGTGGTTAAAAAAAGGTGGCATGGACCAGTTGGGCTGAAGGGCCTGTTTCCATGCTGTAAACCTCTCTGACACTATGACATGGGGGACAACGGTCAGACTCCGCACAGACAGTAACCCAAGCCGGGAAGCGAACCCTGGTCTCTGACGCTGTGAGGGAGCAGCACTAACCAGTGTGTCACCTAGTCTCAGACTATCTGATCTTATTATTGTTGGGTAAACAAATATAGAGAGAGAGAATGAATTATATGAATTAAAAGGGTTTCCATAGCTGGAATCGTGGTCTCTGTGGATGAGCAATCCAAATTAAGATGATTTGCAGAGATACAATTCAAAATTCACTTTGTTATATGAGTGCATCATATAACCACGATTTTGCAAATTATGGGTCTGTGTGAATTATGGAAAAAGCTATTCGATTTCCCATTCATTTGGTTTTCTTGTCGAATTACCTTTCTTTTTACTTAGTTACCTTTTAGATCAATACTAAATCTCAGATCCTGGCAACAAGAAGGTCATTTATTCTTGTTTTCTTTTGAATATTAATGTCTCAAATGGATAAGTAGCAACCGTTTGATAAATAAGACAACTGCAAATGACTTGCTGGGACTGAAAGGGCTTCACAAATTGATGTGAGCTTAATTTTCAGTTTATTTTGATTTGACTTATTATTGTCACATTTATTAATATATAATGAAAAGTATTGTTTCTTGCGCGCTATACAGACAAAACATAGAGAAGGAAAGGAGGGAGTGCAGAATGTAGTGTCACAGTCATAGCTCGGGTGCAGAGAAAGATCAACTAAATGCGAGATAAGTCAATTCAAAAGTCTGACAGCAGCAGAGAAGAAGCTGTTCTTTAGTCGATTGGTACGTGACCTCAGATTTTTGTATCTTTTTCCCGAAGAAAGAAGGTAGAAGAGAGAATGTCCGGGGTACGTGGGTCCTTAATAATGCTGGATGCGTTGCCGAGACAGCGGGAAGTATAGACAGAGTCAATGGATGCCAGGCTGGTTTGCGTGATGGATTGGGCTACATTCAAAACCTTTTGTAGTTCCTGACAGTCTTGGGCAGAGCAGGAGACATATACCAAGCTGTGACCCAACCAGAAAGAATGCATCTGTAAAAGTTACTGAGATTCGTTGCTGACATGCCAAATTTCCTCAGTCTTCTGAGAAAGTAAGAGGCGTTGGTGGGCTTTCTGAACTATAGTGTCGGCATGTGGGGATCAGGACAGGTTGTTGGTGTTCTGGACAACGAAAAACTCGCCGCTCTCACCTTGAGCCCGTGACCTCTCGTGATCGTCACCTCCGACCTGGGAAAAAGCTTCCCACTGTTCACCCTATCTATACCCTTCATAATTTTGTACACCTCGATTAGGTCTCCTCTCATTCTCCGTCTTTCCAGGGAGAACAAGCCCGAGAGATCAAATAGGTTGGGACTTTATTCCCTGGAGCGGAGAAGATTGGGGGGAGATTTGGTAGAGGTATATAAGATTTTGATGGGTATAGATAGAGTGAATGCAAGCAGGCTTTTTCTGTTGAGGCTCGGGGAGAAAAAACCAAAGGGCATGTGTTAAGGGTGAAAGGAGAAAAGTTTAAAGGGAATATTAGGGGGAGCTTCTTCACGCAGAGAGTGGTGGGAGTGTGGAATGAGCTGCCGGATAAAGTGGTAAACTTTTAACATTTAAGAAAAACTTGGACGGGTTCATGGATGAGAGGGGTGTGGAGGGATATGGTCCAAGTGCAGGTCAGTGGGACTAGGCAAAAAATGGTTCGGCACAGACAAGAAGGGCCAAAAGGCCTGTTTCTGAGCTGTAATGTTCTAAGGTTCTATGGTTTTATGGTTTACCAAATCTCCCCTCATATCTAAGACCCTCCATACCAGGCAACATCCTGGCAAACCTTCTCTGCACTCTCTCTAAAGCCTCCACGTCCTTCTGGTAGTGCGGCGACCAGAACTGGACGCAGTATTCCAAATGTGGACTAACCAGCGTTCTGTACAACTGCAACATCAGACTCCAGCTTTTATACTCTATACCCCGTCCTATCAAGGAAAGCATACATTATTCCTTCTTCACCACCTTCTCCACCTCTACTGCCGCCTTCTAGGATTTGTGGACTTGCACACCGAGGTCCCTCTGTGTTTCTATACTCTTGATGGCTCTGCCATTTATTGTATACGTCCCCCCTACATTTGTTCTTCCACTGAGGGACAATTTTGCATGGCCAATACATCTAACCAGCACGTCGGTCGGGCTGTGGGAGGAAACCAGAGCACCCGGAGGAAACCCATGGAGAACACAGACATGGGGACAAAGCGGCACGGTGGCACAGTGGTTAGCAGTGCCGTCTCACAGCGCCAGGGACCCGTGTTCAATTCCAGCCTTGGGTCACTCTCTGTGCGGAGTCTGCATGTTCTCCCCCTGTCTGTATGCGTTTCCTCCGGGTGTTCCGCTTTCCTCCCAAAAGCCAAAGATCTCTGGGTTACGTGGATTGGCCACGCTAAATTACCCCTGAGTGTCAGGAGGACTAGCAGAATAGATATGTGGGGTTGCGGGGACAGGGTCTGTGTGGGATTGTGGTCGGTGCAGATGTGATGGGCTGCATGGCCTCCTTCTGCTGTGTAGGGATTCTATGACTATTCTATATCAACATGCAGATTCAGCACAGACATTGACCCAAGCCAGGAATCAAACCCAGGTCCCTGGCGCTGTGATGCAGCAGTGCTAACCACTCTGGGATAGCAGCATTTGATGCACAGTTTGTGATAAATCTTTTAGAATGTGATTTATTGTTTACTGTATCAGACAGGTTCTGATTACATTGCAAGGTCTCAAGCGCCAGTGAATGACTGGGCCATACGGTGACACAATGGTTAGCACTACTGCCTCACAGCGCAGGAACCCGGGTTCAATTCCCAACTTGGGTCACTGTCTGTGTGATGTCTGCACGTTCTCCCCGTGTCTGCGTGGGTTTCCTCCGGGTGCCCCAGCTTCCTCCCACACTCCAAAGATGTGCGGGTTAGGTGGATTGGCCATGCCTAAGTTCCCCCTCAGTGCCAGGGGGCACTAGCAAGGGTAAATAGGGATTACCGGCATGGGGGCTGGGTGGGTTTGTGGTCAGTGCGGGCGTGAAGGGCCGAATAGACACCTTCTGCACTGCAATCGGCACATCTTTCATACTGTGGGAGGAAACCGGAGCACCCGGACAAAACACACGCTGATATGGGGGAGAACATGCAAACTCCACACAGTGACCCAAGCCGGGAATCGAACCTGGGTCCCTGGCGCTGTGAGGTAGCAGTGCTGACCACTGTGCTGCCCCAATGAAGTCCCCAGTGATTTTGCACTCTATGTTTCAAGTATTCTCAAGCTTGAAACAAACTGAGTGAATTATTTTAGCGCTCAATCAATCACCTCACGAATTTATTGGAGGAGATGAATGGCAAAAAGTTCAATGAAGTTTGTTATCCTCACTGTAATATTTAGGGACATATCCTGATACAGAACAAACAGATTTATGTTAAAGTTTGCAGGAAATGATGTTGAAACGAACAATATTTGTGTATTGAGAGGCGTTCAGGTCTTCACATGTAAATATTAACTTTGGTCTTTCAAGAAAACATGTACCCGGATCATTCCAATGCAGACAAGATGCTCTGTCAGAGAGTCGGTGCAGACTCGATGGGCCGTAGGGCCTCCTTCTGCACTGCCGTGGGTTCGATGGTTCACGGGAATGCTGTGATCTTGGAATTCAGCATGTATAATGCACTCTTTATGATTCATCTCTTAGATTGTGACTCGCTTTTGCGAAGTGAATATGTGCTGGTCACATTGTAGTCTTTTCAAACTCCAGTACCAGTCAATTAAAGGAAACTGAGTAGTTTACAGAGATTCTGATGCCGTTTATATTTCTTCACTGTCTGTCTGAATGTTGTATCATCAATATTGTGTAATCAGTATTGTGTAAGCAATGTTGTGAAATCAATATTGTGTAATCAATATTGTGTAATCAATGTTGTGTAATCAATGTTGTGTAATCAATATTCTGAATATTCCGGGGTACAAGTGTTTTAGGCGAGACAGAGGAGGGACCAAAAGAGGTGGGGGAGTTGCAGGATTAGTTGGAGAGCATATTACAGCGGTGCAGAGGGAGGACAATTCAGAGGGGTCGTGTAACGAGTCACTCTGGGTGGAGCTTAGAAACAGGAAGGGCGCAGTCACTATATTGGGGGTATACTGCAGGCCCCCCAACAGCCCAAGGGAAGTGAAAGAACGGATATGTCAGGAGATACTGGATAGGTGCAGGAAAAATAGGGTTGTTGTAGTGGGAGACTTCAGTTTCCCTGGTATAGACTGGAAATCGCTGAGAGCTGGGACTCTGAATGGGGAGGAATTTGTAAAATGTGTACAGGAAGGTTCTTTGGAACAATATGTAGATAGCCCGATGAGAGAGGGGGCTATACTGGACCTAGTACTGGGGAATGAGCCCGGTCAGGTCTTCAAAGTTTCGGTAGGGGAACATGTGGCAAAAATAACCACAATTCTGTTAGCTTTAGGATAGTGATGGAAAATGATGAGTGGTGTCCCAAGGGTAAGGTGTTGGATTGGGGGAAGGCTAACTTTAGTGGGATTAGGCAGAAATTGGCAGCTGTTGATTGGGAGAGGCTGTTTGAGGGTAAATCCGCATCTGGCATGTGGGAGTCTTTTAAGGAACATTTGATAGGGCTGCAGGATAGGCATGTGCCTATAAAAAAGGATAGGAAAGGTAGGAATCGAGAACCATGGATAATCAGGGAAATTGAGGGATTGGTGAAAAAGAAAAGAGAGGCGTACGTTAGGTCCAGGCAGCTAAAAACGCAGGGAGCTCTGGAGGAATACAAAGTCGGAAAGAATTCAAACGAGGAATTAGAAGGGCAAAAAGTGGTCACGAAATGTCATGGCAGACAGGATTAAGGAGAATGCCAAGGCATTTTATTCATACGTTAGGAACAAAAGGGTTGTCAGGGAAAAAATCGGACCTCTCAGGGACAAAAGTGGGGAATTATGCTTCAGAGCACAAAGAAGTAGGGGAGATCCTAAATGAATACTTTGCGTCGGTATTCACAAAGGAGAGGGATGTGTTGACTGGGAGTGTCTCGGAGGGGAGTGTTGACCCATTAGAGAAAATCTCCATTACAAGGGAGGAATATAAAGACTGACAAATCCCCAGGGCCTGATGGAATCTATCCAATGCTGCTCATGGAGACGAGAGATGAAATCGCTGGGCCTCTGACGCAAATCTTTGTCTCGTCAGTGGACACAGGTGAGGTCCCAGAGGATTGGAGGATAGCTGATGTGGTCCCGTTATTTAAGAAGGGTAGGAAGGATAACCCGGGAAATTATATGTCGGTGAGCTTGACGTCTGTGGTAGGGAAGTTGTTGGAGAGGATTCTTAGAGATAGGATGTATGCGCATTTAGAAAGGAATAAACTCATTAACGATAGTCAGCATGGTTTTGTGAGAGGGAGGTCATGCCTCACTAAGCTGGTGGAGGTTTTTGAAGAAGTGACTAGAATGGTTGACGAGGGAACGGCCGTGGATGTCGTCTATATGGACCTTAGTAAAGCGTTTGACAAAGTCCCTCATAGTAGGTTGGTGCAAAAGGTTGGATCTCATGGGATAAAGGGGGAGGTGGCTAGATGGGTGGAGAACTGGCTTGGTCACAGAAGACAGAGGGTGGTAGTGGAAGTGTCTTTTTCCGGCTGGAGGCCTGTGACGAGTGGTGTTCCGCAGGGCTCTGTCTTGGGACCTCTGCTATTTGTGATATATATACATAAACGATCTGGAAGAAGGTGTAACTGGGGTGATCAGTAACTTTGCGGACAACACGAAAATGGCTGGACTTGCAGATAGTGAGGAACATTGTCAGAGGCTACAGAAGGATATAGATAGGCTGGAAATTTGGGCAAAGAAATGGCAGATAGAGTTCAATCCAGATGAATGCGAAGTGATGCATTTTGGTAGAACTAACGTAGGGAGGAGCTATACGATAAATGGCAGAACAATAAAGGGTGTAGATACGCAGAGGGACCTGGGTGTGCAAGTCCACAGATCCTTGAAGGTGATGTCACAGGTGGAGAAGGTAGTGAATAAGGCTTGCTTGGCTTCATAGGATGGGGCATAGAGTATAAAAGTTGGGGTCTGATGTTGCAGTTGGATAGAACGTTGGTTCGGCCGCATTTGGAATACTGAACCCAGTTCTGGTCGCCACTACCAGAATGACGTGGAGGCTTTAGAGATAGTGCAGAGGAAGTTGACCAGGATGTTGCCTGGTATGGAAGGGCTTAGTTATGAGGAGAAATTGGGTAAACTGGGGTTGTTCTCATTGGAAAGACGGAGGATGAGAGGTAACCTAATCGAGGTGTATAAAGTTATGAAAGGCATAGTTAGGGTGAACGGTGGGAAGCTTTTTCCCAGGCCGGTGGTGACGTTCACGAGGGGTCATAGGTTCAAGGTGAAGGGGGGGAAGGTTTAACACGGATATCAGAAGGACGTATTTTACACAGAGGGTGGTGGGAGCCTGGAATGCGCTGCCGGGCAAGGTGGTGGAGGCGGATACACTGGGAACGATTAAGACTTATCTGGTTCGCCACATGAACAGAGTGGGAATGGAGGGATACAAAAGAATGGTCTAGTTTGGACCAGGGAGTGGCGCGGACTTGGAGGGCCGAAGGGCCTGTTCCTGTGCTGTTTTGTTCTTTGTAATATTGTGTAATCAATGTTGTGTAATCATTACTGTGTCATCAATGTTGTGTAATCAATACTGTGTAATCAATACTGTGTAATCAATATTGTGTAATCAAAATTGTGTAATCAGTCTTGTGTAATCAGTATTGTGTAATCATTATTGTGTAATCAATATTGTGAATTGAAGGTATTTGACCCAGATTATTTTAACGTGCGTCACTGAACACAGTGCTTTAATTTAACAGCAAAGTTCCTTTTCTGACTGTCGATTCTGGGCAGTGGTTCGAGAATCACCATTTTGGTATGAAATAAGGGATCTTCTGTTTCCACTGTCTGTTTACTTTGGGAGGTATAACTTTATCAAAAACAGAAAATACCGGAAAATCTCAGCAGGTCTGACAGCATCTGTGAATCATAGAATCCCTACAGTGCAGAAGGAGGCCATTTGGCCCATCGAGCCTACACCGACAACAATCCCACCCAGGCCCTATCCCCGTAACCCCACATATTTACCCTGCTAGTCCCCCTGACACTAAGTGGCGATTTATCATGGTCGATCCACCTAACCTGCAGATCTTTGGACTGCGGGAGGAATCCGGAGCAACCGGAGGAAACCCACACAGACACGGAGGGAATGCGCAAACTCCACACAGACAGAAGAGAGAATAGAGACAACGCTTTGAGTCTGACGAAGGGTCATCCAGAGTTGAAACATTTGCTCTATTCTCTCCCCACAGATGCTGTCGGACCTGCTGAGTTTTTCCAGCATTTCCTGTTTTTATTTCAGATTCCAGCATCCGCGGTATTTTGCTTTTATCTTACTGTTCATCAAAGATGGCATCGTTTACAGATTAAAGTTTATTTATTGGTCACAAGTCGGCTTATATTAACTCTGCAATGAAGTTAATTTTGTTGAAAAGTCACTTATTGCAAACGAGCTGCCAGAGGCAGTTGTGGAGGCGGGTACAATTTTACCTTTCAAAAAGCATTTAGACAGTTACATGGGTAAGATGGGCTGCACAGTGGCACAGTGGTTAGCATTGCTGCCTCACAGCGGCAGGGACCCGGGTTCAATTCCAGCCTCAGGTCTCTGTCTGTGTGGAGTCTGCACATTCTCCCCGTGTCTGCGTGGGTTTCCCCCGGGTGCTCCAGTTCCCTTCCACAGTCCAAAGGTGAGCAGGTTAGGTTGATTGGCTATAGTAAATTGCCCCTTAGTGTCAGGTGGACGAGCATGATAAATGGGTGGGGTTACAGGGATAGGGTCTGGGTGGGATTGTGATTGGTGCAGACACGATGGGCCAAATGGCCTCCTTCTGCACATTAGGGATTCTATGATTTATATGGGTATAAAGGGATATGGGCCAAATGCGGGCAATTGGGACTCGCTTATTGGTGAAAACTGGGATGTGTGGACAAGTTGGGCCAAAGGGCCTGTTTCCATGCTGTAAATCTCTATGAATCGACTGTGAAAATCCCGAAGTCGCCACACTCCGGCACCTGTTCGCATGTACTTAGGGAGAATTTAGCATGGCCAATGCACCTGACCAGCTTGTCTTTGGGCACTTAGGGAGAATTTAGCATGGTCAATGCATCAGACCAGCATGTCTTTGGACACTTAGGGAGAATTTAGCAAGGCCAATGCACCTGACCAGCATGTCTTTGGACACTAAGGGGCAATTTAGCATGGCCAATGCACCTGACCAGCATGTCTTTGGACACTAAGGGGCAATTTAGCATGGCCAATGCACCTGACCAGCATGTCTTTGGACACTAAGGGGCAATTTAGCATGGCCAATGCACCTGACCAGCATGTCTTTGGACACTAAGGGGCAATTTAGCATGGCCAATCCCCCTAACCTGTACACCTCTGCACACTAAGGGCCCGATTTTACCATTTTGATTCCAAGCGCTGAATCTGGACACAATTCAGATCTGAATTGGAAATCTGTTCTCCGGGGGCCCCATACGCACTTACCCTGGAAAAAACATTGTGAGTCTGAATCGCTCTGTGGGCGGGGCTTCTCGCTCTCGAAACGCTGCAACTCCGATCGGAGTTCTGAACTGCGCGTGCGCAGTGAGAAATACATCTGAAATGGGCGCCCCTGTCACAGCGCTCCCGGGCAGCAACAAGCGGATAAAGTGACCTGGGAGCGAAAAGTGGGAGTGATGGCCCCCACAGACATCGCCCCACCCCACAACATAACTATCCCCCTTTACACCCACCTCCCCCACTACCCAGACCGATCGCGACCGCTTACCCCCCCCCCCCACCGATCACCCGCAGAATGGCAACGGCAACCCTCCCACCCCTGCCCCCTTCACCAGAGAATGATCTGATCCACCTCCCTCCCCTCCCCCCATGACCAGAGAATGATCTGATCCACCTCCGACCTCCCGCACCCCCACCCCCCTCTCCCCCCACCACTGATCTGAGTCAGAGAGCCGCCAGAAGCTCTGATCTTACCTCCTCAGAGCTGGACTGCCCGAAACAGACCTTTGCCGAGCACATCTGTTCCGCGCCGAATCTGGACGGGCGAACGTGATGGTAAGGGGGGAAATGCAGGTAAGATTGGGCATCCAGCTCATTAAGTCAATTTAAATGCATCACCCATTTCGGGCGCGGTTCGGATCGTGGCCATTTTCGGGCCTTGGTAAAGTGGACATCTGCACGGATTGTACTAATCGCCTCACACCTGACTTTACCAAGTTTTCGCGCCCGTTAAGGCAATTTAACATGGCCAATCAACCGATCCTCCATATCTTTGGACACTAAAGGGCAAGTTAGCATGGTTAATCCACCTATCCTTCTCATCTTTGGACACTAAGGGGCAATTCAGCATGGCCAATCCACCCAACCTGCACATCTTTGGACACGACACAACCTGCTGTTCTGAGGCTTTATCCCGCTGGCAAATCAGACCATGAGGCCCTTAGTGTGGTGTAACATAACCGATGTGTCGTGCCAAAATCAGTATTGTTCATTCTCAGTGTGTGGGCATTGCTGACTTTAGTGTCCATCCTTGGAAATTCATCGTTGGAGCTCTCTTACAACCACAGGGCTGACTCAGTCACTTCAGAGGACAGTTGAGTCAACAACATTGGTGTGGGGCTGGAGTCACGCAGAGCTGAGCCTGGGTAAGGACCTCTCCCGAAGTACATCAGTGAACTGGTCAGGTTTTTACAACAACCCATCAACTTCACCGCTATTTTCACTGACTTATTTCCACATTTTACAAACTGAATTCAAATGTTTAAAGCCCCGTTCTCTGGCCCAGCTCAACACGAAGGTGCCCTAAAATCCTCTTATTCTGCTCCCACTCTGTACCCCCAACATTAATAAATCTTCATATTCAGAAATAGATTGATCCTTCGTGGGGTGTCACAGCGCCAGGGACCCGGGTTCGATTCCTGGCCTCGGGTCACTGTCTGTGTGGAGTTTGCACGTTCTCCCCGTGTCTGCGTGGGTTTCCTCCGGGTGCTCCGGTTTCCTCCCAAACTCCAAAGATATGCAGGTTAGGTGGATTGGCCATGCTAAATTGCCCCTTAGTGTCAGGGAGACGAGCTAGGGTAAATGCATGGGGTTACAGGGACAGGGCCAGTGCAAACTCGATGGGCTGAATGGCCTCCTTCTGCACTAGAATTCTATGATTCATCGTGGCATGAGTGCTATATTTAGCATGGCCAATCCACCTAACCCGCACATCTGTGGACACTAAGGGGCAATGTAGAATGGCCAATCCACCTAACCTGCACATCTGTGGACACTCAGGGGCAATGTAGAATGGCCAATCCACCTAACCTGCACATCTGTGGACACTAAGGGGCAATGTAGAATGGCCAATCCACCTAACCTGCACATCTGTGGACACTCAGGGGCAATGTAGAATGGCCAATCCACCTAACCCGCACATCTGTGGACACTAAGGGGCAATGTAGAATGGCCAATCCACCTAACCTGCACATCTGTGGACACTCAGGGGCAATGTAGAATGGCCAATCCACCAATCCAGTACATCTGTGGACACTGAGGACACTTTAGCATTGCCAATCCACCTAACAGCACGTTTTTCAGACTGTGGGAGGAAACCGGAGCAGCCGGAGGGAACCCATGCAGACATGGGGAGAACATGCAGACTCCGCACAGACAGTGAGGCAAGCCGGGAATCGAACCTGTGTCCCTGGTGCTGTGAGGCAGCATAGCTAATCCAATTAGCCAGGCAGCAGGTTATATTAGTCTTGGCTTTCTGCAATGTGATCGGATTCATTGAACTGTCATGATTTTTTCACTATCTGTTTAAATTTCCAAGGATTATCACATTAAAAGCATCTTAGGGAAATGTCTGAGTGAATAACCCATCGCCCCCATGACTGTTTTGGAGGAGTTGAATAACAGGAACTGAACTGAAGGATGTTTTTCTTACCATAAAAGTCAGATCCATAACCTGATGTGAAGAAGACAGATTTATGTTAAATCTTGGATAAAATTATTTCCAAATCAACATGCTTAAAGATGCCTTAAGAACAAAGAAAAGTGCTGCAGAGGAACAGGCCCTTCGATGTTCACTCTCCCATGTATCTCTTGGAATGGGATTGATTTTGCTGTGTAAACAAGTGCTGATTGTATCGGGAGGTTTAACACTCAAGCATCAGTCAATAAGTATAAAGGTTATTTATTCGTGTCACAAGTAGGCTTATATCAACACTGCAATGAAGTTACTGTGAAAATCCCCCAGTTGCTACACTCCGGCGCCTGTTTGGTTAACACTGAGGGAGTATTTAGCATGGCCAATGTATCTAACCAGCACTTCTATGGGACTTTGGAAGGAAACCGGAGCACCCGGAGAAAACTCATGCAGACACGGGGAGAACGTGCAGACTCCACACAGACAGTGAGGCAAGCCGGGAATCGAACCCAGGTCCCTGTCGCTGTGAGGCAGCAGTGCTAACCACTGTGCCACTGTAGTGGGAGTGGTATAAAGCAGCCTATCAGGAATCACAGTGTAGAACAATGTAGGGCATCTTACGGGAAAGGGCAGCAGATTTAAAACAGACATGGGGAGAAATTACTTCTCTCAATGGGTGGTGAATCTGTGGAATTCATTACCTCGGAGTGCGGTGGATGCTGGGACATGGTAAATTTGAGGAGACAGACAGAGTTTTAATTAGTAATGGATTGGAGCATGGGCTGGGGGGCGGTGTGGGGGGGGTGCTGTCTGGTAATGGGAAGGGGGGGGGCTGCGTATTATCGTACTTGTTGCGCCCCTGATAGTTAAGGGTTTACCCGGCGATTGTCCAGAAGGCCTATTCTACTGGAGAATTGTGCTGTGCCTGCTACCATCTGACAAACTGATTTCAATCCCTGACATCCGATCATAGTTACAATGAAAACATTAGGAGGGGGAAAAAAACTCTTGTAACTTTGGATTTGATTTTAAAGGCGCAGACGGTGCCCTGGATGGGACAGCCCCACACGCCCTACCCTCACCCCCACCCCAAATAAACACCCCACTCCCCTCGGTATTCCATGTTCATCCAGCAGAAGGGACTCTTCAGTTCTGGGCAATAAAATGAAACAAAACTTACTCCAACTTGTAAATCAGACAAAACGTTTCAATAATGAAACTTCATTCCTCCAACACTCGAGGCCTCACCCTGGGCCATTCCAAGCTCCCACCATCCCCAGCAGCTTCTCACTTATACTGAGTCAGCTGGTCAGCTGACCACCACATTATTTTTCTCATTGGTTACATAGTTTACTGGGTCAGCTGACCCTTACAGCTTGTTCCCATTGGTCACTGCAACAGATCCAATGTGGTTCTATTGGTTGTTACATTGGTTCCATTCTAACATGGAAGCGGCACGGTAGCACAGTGGTTAGCACTGCTGCTTCACAGCTCCAGGGACCTGGGTTCGATTCCCAGCTCGGGTCACTGTCTGTGTGGAGTTTGCACATTCTCCTTGTGTCTGCGTGGGTTTCCTCCGGGTGCTCCGGTTTCCTCCCACAGTCCAAAGATGTGCGGGTTAGGTTGATTGGACATGATAAACGTGTCCTGGGATGCATAGATTAGAGGGATTAGTGGGTAAAATATGTAGGGGTATGGGGGTAGGGCCTGGGTGGGATTGTGGTCGGTGCAGACTCGATGGGCCGAATGGCCTCTTTCTGTACTGTAGGGTTTCTATAATCTTCTATGATTCCACTCAAACCCGCCTGTCCCACCACCTGATCCCCACCAACCCAACCAGTCTGAACCCATCACTTCCCGGTCACTCCATGACCTCAGCAACACTCAGAGAATCATAGAATCACACGGCGCAGAGGAGGCCCTTCGGCCCATCGAGTCTGCACCGATGCATGAAATGCCTTGACCTGCCCACGTAATCCCGCTTGCCAGCACCTGGTCCATAGCCCTGAATGTTATGGCTGTGCCAAGTGCTCATCCAGGCACTTTTTAGAGGATGTGAGGCAACCCACCTCCACCACCCTCCCAGGCAGCGCATTCCAGACCGGCACCACCCTCTGGGTAAACGGATTTTTCCTCACATTCCCCCCTAAACCTCCTGCCCCTCACCTTGAACCTATGTCCCTCGTAACTGACCCTTCAACTAAGGGAAACAGCTGCTCAAAGAACAAACAACAATACAGCACAGGAACAGGCCCTTCGGCCCTCCAAGCCCGCGCCACTCCCTGGTCCAAACTAGACCATTATTTTGTATCCCTCCATTCCCACTCCGTTCATGTGGCTATCTCGATAAGTTTTAAACATTCCCAGTGTGTCCGCCTTCAGCACCTTGCCCGGCAGCGCATTCCAGGCCCCCACCAGCCTCGGTGTAAAATACGTCCTTCTGATATCCGTGTTAAACCTCCCCCACCTCACCTTGAACCTATGACCCCTCGTGAACGTCACCTCCGACCTGGGAAAAAGCTTCCCACCGTTCACCCTATCTATACCTTTCATAATTTTATACACCTCTATTAGGTCACCCCTCATCCTCCGTCTTTCCAGTGAGAACAGCCCCAGTTTATCCCTGCTCCTTATCCACTCTGTCCATGTTCCTCATAATCTTGAACACCTCGATCAGGTTGCCCCTCAGTCTTCTCTGCTCCAACGAAAACTGCTCAAGCCTATCCAACCTCTCTTTATAAAACCTTGAGATAGAGGAACAGATTTCGGCCATTCGGCCCATCGAGTCTGCTCCGCCATTCAATCATGGCTGATATGATTCTCATCCCCATTCTCCTGCCTTCTCCCCTTAACCCTTGATTCCTTTATTGATCAAAAACCTATCTATCTCTGTCTTAAAGACACTCAATGACCTGGCCTCCAAAGCCCTTTGTGGCAACGAATTCCACAGATTCACCACTCTCTGGCTGAAGAAATTCCTCCTTATCTCCATTTTGAAGGATCGTCCCTTTAGCCTGAGGTTATGCCCTCTGGTTCTAGTTTTTCCTACGAGTGGAAAAATCATCTCCACGTCCACTCTATCCAGGCCCCGCAGTATCCTGTAAGTTTCAATAAGATCCCCCTGATCCTTGTAAACTCCAACGAGTACAGATCCAGAGTCTTCAACCGTTCCTCATACGACAAGCTCTTCATTCCATGGATCATTCTTGTTAACTTCCTCTGGATCCTTTCCTAGGCCAGCACATCCTTCCTTAGATACTGGGCCCAAAACCACTCACAATGCTCCAAATAGAGCCTTATACAGCCTCAGAAGTCCATTCCTGCTCTTGTATTCCAGCCCTCTCGACATGAATGCTAACATTGCATTTGTCTTCCTGACTGCTAACTGAACATGTAAGAAAAGCTTGGACGGGTTCATGGATGAGAGGGTGTGGAGGGATATGGTCCAAGTGCAGGTCAGTGGGACTAGGCAAAAAATGGTTCGCCACAGACAAGAAGGGTCAAAAGGCCTGTTTCTGAGCTGTAATTTTCTATGCTTCTATGAACCACACGTTAACCTTAAGAGAATCTTGAACAAGGACTCCCTAGTCCCTTTGTGCTTCTGATTGCCTAAGCATTTCCCCAATTAGAAAATAGTCTATGCCTCCATTTCTCCTTCCAATGTTTATAATCTCACACTTTTCCACGTTATATTCCATCTGCCACTTCTTTGCCCACTCTCCGAGCCTATCCAAGTCCTTGTGCAGTCCCCCTGCTTCCTCAATACTATCTGTCCCTCTGCATATCTTTCCATCATCTGCAAACTTGGCAACAGTGGCTTCATTTCGTTCTTCCAAATCGTTAATGTGTATTGTGAAAAGTTGTGGTCCCAGTACCGACCCCTGAGGCACACCACTAGTCACCGGCTGCCATCCTGAAAAAGACCCGTTTATCCCCACTCTCTGCCTTCTGCCAGTCAACCAATCCTCTATCCATGCCAGGATCTTACACTTAACACCACGGGCACCTAACTTATTTAAAAGTCTCCGATGTGGCACCTTGTCAAAGGCCTTTTGGAAATCCAAATAAATCAGGTCCACTGGCTCTCCTTTATCTAACTTCCTTGTTACCTCTTCAAAGAACTCTAACAGATTTGTCAGACATGATCTCCCCTTGACAAAGCCGTGCTGACTCAGTCCTACTTTATCATGCACTTCCAAGTACTCTGCGATCTCATCTTTAATAATGGACTCTAAAATCTTGCCAATGAACGAAGTCAGTCTAACCGGCCTATAATTTCCCATCTGCTGCCTCCCTCCCTTCTTAAACAGCGCTGTTACATCAGCTAATTTCCAGTCCTCTGGCACCCTCCCTGCCTCCAGTGATTCTTTTGCTTTTATGCTGTCCTTTACTTTCCTCGTCAGCCATGGAAGATTCGTCCTCTCTTTAGCATGTTTCCTCCTCCTTGGGATGAATTTCTGTTGTGCCTCCCGAATAACCCCCCCCCCCCCCGAAAACGCCTGTAATTGCCGTTCCACTGTCTCCCCTGCTCGGCTCCCTTGACAATCAACTCTGACCAGCTCCTCACTCATGTCCTTGTAGTTATCTTTATTTAATTCAAATACCTTTACATCTGATTCCAGTTTCTCCCTCTCAAACTGCAGGGTAAATTCGATCATATTGTGGTCACTGCTCTCTCAGGGTCACTTCACCTTAAGTTCCCTAATCAAGTCTGCCTCATTACACATCACCAACTCCAGAATTCCCGTTTCCCCAGTGGGCTCTGTCACAAGCTGCTCCAAAAAAGCATCTCTTAGACATTCCACAAATTCCTTTTCTTGGGACCCACTACCTACCGGATTTTCCCAGGCCACCTGCATATTGAAGTCCCCCATAATTATTGTAATATTGCCTTTTTATGTGCCTTTTCTACATCCAGATTTATTTTCTGCCCCTCATCCTGACTACTGCTTGGAGGCCTGTACATAACTCCCATCAGGCCTGTACATAACTTCTCCTCAACTCTACCCACAGAGTTCCTCTGCCTTCTGATCCTGCATCGCTTCTTGCTATTGATTTAACGCCATTCCTTACGAACAATGCAACCCCGCCCCCTTTGCCCATCTGCCTGTCCTTCCAATAAGACACCTGTCCTTGGATATTTAGATGCCAGCCCTGATCCCCTTGCAGCCACGTCTCTGTGATGCCCACAACATCGGAGCGGCCAATTTCAATGTGCGCAACAAGCTCATTGACCTTGATTGAGAAACTGCACGCATTGAGGTCCAACACCCTCAGTCCCGCATTGAGGTACAACACCCTCAGTCCCGCATTGAGGTCCAACACCCTCAGTCCCGCATTGAGGTACAACACCCTCAGTCCCGCATTGAGGTCCAACACCCTCAGTCCCGCATTGAGGTACAACACCCTCAGTCCCGCATTGAGGTACAACACCCTCAGTCCCGCATTGAGGTCCAACACCCTCAGTCCCGCATTGAGGTACAACACCCTCAGTCCCGCATTGAGGTCCAACACCCTCAGTCCCGCATTGAGGTACAACACCCTTAGTCCCGCATTGAGGTACAACACCCTCAGTCCCGCATTGAGGTACAACACCCTCAGTCCCGCATTGAGGTCCAACACCCTCAGTCCCGCATTGAGGTCCAACACCCTCAGTCCCGCATTGAGGTCCAACACCCTCAGTCCCGCATTGAGTTCCAACACCCTCAGTCCCGCATTGAGTTCCAACACCCTCAGTCCCGCATTGAGGTACAACACCCTCAGTCCCGCATTGAGGTCCAACACCCTCAGTCCCGCATTGAGGTCCAACACCCTCAGTCCCGCATTGAGTTCCAACACCCTCAGTCCCGCATTGAGGTACAACACCCTCAGTCCCGCATTGAGGTACAACACCCTCAGTCCCGCATTGAGTTCCAACACCCTCAGTCCCGCATTGACCACCTCCCTTCTCATTCCTGGCACCTTTTTTTTGCTCTGCCTGAGGTTAGATTCCTGCCACCTTCTATACTCTCTGTTCTATTATGTGGGAGGCCAGGGAGGCCTGGTATCAACAGCTCCTCCGCTGATGGAGGGGATAGGGAACTCGACATTGGTTACTGACGACCGGCGGGAAGACGATCAAACGTTGGTGGGTTCATCGAGGCTTCACTCACCGGAGAGGATCTTAAAACTGGCTCCAATCCCCAGGCATCAACCCCCAAGGGGTTGTCACTCCCCCTGATCAGGTCTATGAGAGATGGTCATAAGGATCAGGAATGAACTATGGGATGTATTATATTGTAAATATGCTGTGGATTCTGCACCAAGCCTGAAGTGAATCGAGAAAAATGTTCGCAAATGGTTTCAAATGCTGTTGCTGTACCGCGCGGGGGGTGTGGGGGTGGGGGGGGGGGGGGGAGGTGTTACTTACAGGGGATAGTGTTATATATGTTGGGGCTTTCTTTAAGTGAACGAGCCATGAGATCTCAGGTGTGGGGTGAGCTGTTGGGATCCTCCCAGATTGGGCAGTCAATATCTGGAGTGTTGTGTGAACAGACGGAATAAAGAGTTGTGTCCCTGACACCTGACTGTGGAGTCGATATTGAAGAGAATCCTCAGAACCACAGGACATAAACAAACAGTCTCGATCCCAGTGCTGTACAACTCGACCAGTAGCTTCAATCCTCTATGTCCCCATCTCACACTCTCCTCAAGGTGCTGACTGTCTGTCCCAGTGTCCCAATCTCACTCTCTCCTTAAGGTGCTGCTGACTCTGTCCCAGTGTCCCCATCTCACACTCTCCTCAAGGTGCTGACTGTCTGTCCCAGTGTCCCTCTCACACTCTCCTCAAGGTGCTGACTGTCTGTCGCGGTGTCCCAGTGTCCCTCTCACACTTTCCTCAAGGTGCTGACTGTCTGTCCCGGTATCCCAGTGTCCCTCTCACACACTCAAGGTGCTGACTGTCTGTCCCAGTGTACCAGTGTCCCTCTCCCACACTCCTCAAGGTGCTGACTGTCTGTTGCGGTGTCCCAGTGTCCCCCTCTCCCACACTCCTCAAGGTGCTGACTGTCTGTCCCGGTGTCCCAGTGTCCATCTCACACTCTCCTCAAGGTGCTGACTGTCTGTCTCAGTGTCCCCCTCTAACACTCTCCTCAAGGTGCTGACAGTCTGTCCCAGTGTCCCCCTCTCACACTCTCCTCAAGGTGCTGACTGTCTGTCGCGGTGTCCCGTGTCCCCATCTCACACTCTCCTCAAGGTGCTGACTGTCAGTCCCAGTGTCCCTCTCACACTCTCCTCAAGGTGCTGACTTTCTGTCCCGGTGTCCCAGTGTCCCTCTCACACTCTCCTCAAGGTGCTGACTGTCTGTCCCAGTGTCCCCATCTCACACTCTCCTCAAGGTGCTGACTGTCTGTCCCAGTGTCCCTCTCACACTCTCCTCAAGGTGCTGACTTTCTGTCCCGGTGTCCCGTGTCCCACGCTCACACTCTCCTCAAGGTGCTGCTGACTCTGTTCAGGTGGCCCGGTGTCCTTCTCCCACACACTCCTCTACTCACCCTTGCCTCCTTACAACCTCACAAGAGAAAACGCTGAGAAAGTTTGATGTGAAGCTTCATGATCAGGTTCTTCTGTACATAACACTGAGAGATAGTTTTATCTGAAGCCTCAGATTGTACTGTACATAACGCTGAGAGATAGTTCTACCTGAATCCTCAGATTGTACTGTACATAACACTGAGAGATAGTTCTATCTGAAGCCTCAGATTGTACTGTACATAACACTGAGAGATAGTTCTATCTGAAGCCTCAGATTGTACTGTACATAACACTGAGAGATAGTTCTACCTGAATCCTCAGATTGTACTGTACATAACACTGAGAGATAGTTCTATCTGAAGCCTCAGATTGTACTGTACATAACACTGAGAGATAGTTCTATCTGAAGCCTCAGATTGTACTGTACGTAACACTGAGAGATAGTTCTATCTGAGGCCTCAGATTGTACTGTACGTAACACTGAGAGATAGTTCTATCTGAAGCCTCAGATTGTACTGTACATAACACAGCGATAGTTCTATCTGAAGCCTCAGATTGTACTGTACATAACACTGAGAGATAGTTCTATCTGAAACCTCAGATTGTACTGTACATAACACAGAGATAGTTCTATCTGAAGCCTCAGATTGTACTGTACATAACACTGAGAGATAGTTCTATCTGAAGCCTCAGATTGTACTGTACATAACACTGAGAGATAGTTCTATCTGAAGCCTCAGGTTGTACTGTACATAACACTGAGAGATAGTTCTATCTGAAGCCTCAGATTGTACTGTACATAACACTGAGAGATAGTTCTATCTGAAGCCTCAGATTGTACTGTACATAACACTGAGAGATAGTTCTATCTGAAGCCTCAGATTGTACTGTACATAACACTGAGAGATAGTTCTATCTGAAGCCTCAGATTGTACTGTACATAACACTGAGAGATAGTTCTATCTGAAGCCTCAGATTGTACTGTACATAACACTGAGAGATAGTTCTATCTGAAGCCTCAGATTGTACTGTACGTAACACTGAGAGATAGTTCTATCTGAAGCCTCAGATTGTACTGTACATAACACTGAGAGATAGTTCTATCTGATGACTCGAGCTAAGACTGCACTGTACGTAATGCTGAGAGATTGATCCGTGTGAAGTCCGATACTAAGATTGTTCTGTCCATGAGCTGTACATCAGATCTGCTACAACCTGGATTAAGCAGACTATATCAACCCTGATTGACGTTAACTTCATCTAAAAACCACGACCATGATACCCAGAAGACAATAAGATATAAGAGCAGAATGAGGCCATTCGGCCCGTCAAGCCGGCTCCACCATTCAATTCTGGCTGATAGGTTTCTCAAACCATTCTCCTGCTTTCTCCCCGTAACCCTTGATCGCTGTACCAGTCAAGAACCTATTTATCTCTTTATTAAAGACATTCAATGATCTGGCCTCCAAAGCCTTGCGTGGCAATGAATTCCACAGATTCACCACCCTCTGGCTGAAGAAATTCCTCCTCGCCTCAGTTCTGAAGTAAGAAGTCTCACAACAGCAGGTTAAGGTCCCACAGGTTTATTTGGAATCACGAGCTTTCGGAACGCTGCTCCTTCATCAGGTGAGTGGGAAACTGGTGTTGTGAGACTTCTTACTGCGCACACCCCAGTCCAACACCGCCATCTCCACATCACATTTCTAAAGGGCCATCCCTTCCCTCTGAGTCTGTGCCCTCGGGTCCAATTCTCCCCAACTCATGGAAACATCTTCCCCAAGTGCACTCTATCCAGGCCTTTCATTATTCTGTAAGTTTCAATGTTATCCCCTTCCTCATACTTCCAAACTGCATCGAGTATGGACCCCCAGTCCTCAGACGCTCCTCATGCGTCAAGTCTTTCATTCCCCGGATCATTCTTGTGAACCTGCTCTGGACCCTCTCCAAGGCCAGCACATCCTTCCTTAGATACGGGGACCAAAATTGCTGACAATATTGTGAATGCGGTCAGACCAGTGTCTTATAAACCCTCAGCAGTCCACCCCTGCTTTTGTATTCTCGTCATCTCGAAATTAACACTCGCAGAGTGATCTCTGCTATATCGAATTAATATTGACCCTACATTATTTCCAACTTTCCATCCCTCCCTGACCCTCAACACCCCATCGAGGCTGTAACTGTTCTACGTTGGGTATAAACAGTGTTGGATTGAAGGGGGTTAAGTGAAGCTGTTTGTTTAGTGACTGGAATTGATGTGAGTCTCCATGGATCCGATTAGTGTGCCTGGAGGGATTTCCCTCTTCTATTAATAAGGGATTCCGTTCAATGTGTTGTCCCATTGAGTCAGCGGGAGCGGCAACTCCGACAGCAACAGAGATCAGCGGCAGTGGAGAGAGAGGGAGGGAGAGGAGAGATCAGAATCTGGGAGCAATGGATTGGAGTCTTCCAACAATGGATCAGAATCTGGGAACAATGGATTGGAGTCTTCCAACAATGGATCAGAACAGAGTATTAGAGGTTTACAGCATGGAAACAGGCCATTCGGCCCAACTTGTCCATGCTACCCTTTTTTTAAACTCATAAACTAACCGCAATTGCCCGCATTTGGCCCATATCCTTCTGTACCCATGTAACTGTCTAAATGCTTTTTAAAAGACAAAATTGGACCCGCCTCTACTCCTACATCTGGCAGCTTGTTCCAGACACTCACCACCCTCTGTGTGAAAACATTGCCCCTCTGGACACTTTTGTATCTCTCCCGTCTCACCTTAAACCTGTGCCCTCTCGAATCTGAGAACAATGAACCGGAATGTTCCAACAATGGATCAGAATCTGGGAACAATGGATTGGAATCTTCCAACAATGGATCAGAATCGGGAACAATGAACCGGAATGTTCCAACCAAGGACAGGAGTTTATTCTATTGGATTTCTCGGTTTACTGATAATTATTGGATACCATCAGCTGGTCGGATTCTATATCTACTGTACGTGATTCAACACTTTTACTATCCCCTCCTGGCGATTGTTGGTGTTCCGGGTAAGTCTCTGTCTGGAATTGGACCGGCCCGACCGCCACGGGAATCGGAGCAGGCGAGGGGCGGAGAATGGGAAGGTCTGTTGAACACGGGTGGGATTTTGCAGCTTGGGGAAGAGTGAGGCTGGAAAGTCCCGTCCCCTGTGTCCAGTTCCTAATTCTAGAAAGGCTGCTTAACTGTATTGATTTTCTTGTCATTTACTGTACTGTGTTTGCTGCTCTTGTTGAATCTCTGTATCCGGTTATTAATTATTTCAGCCACTGACAATTGTCTCAGGGTCCATGGGCTTGGATGTCTTCTGTGTGCTGTGACTTTCCATAGACATGTGACCTCAAACACTATTCCTTCGTGCGTAAAAGATTGAGACAGAATCCTTTTCACCCTCTGCATATAACACCAGTTCACCCACCCAATCACCAGGCCGCAGAATCAATTTTATTGGTCATATCTGCACAGCAGGATCTCACAGAGAGAGAACATATTTCATTCAATTTGAAATTTATTCATCAGTGTCACAAGTATGCGAACATTAACATTGCAATGAAGTTACTATAAAAATCCCCGAGTCACCACACTCCAGCGCCTGTTCAGGTACACTGAGGGAGAATTTAGCACGGCCAATGCACCCAACCAGCACAACATTCAGATAGTGGGAGGAAACTGCTCATTGATCCACTGGAGCAAGCTGAGAGGGGTGATTGAAAAGCAGCAGTGCTGGTAAGAGATTAATTGGATTAATTGAATTGTTTATCTATTTAATTAGTCAGCTAGTGTGTGTATTTTTTTGGCCTTTACTTTAACAGCAGTTTTTCAAGTTTAAAGTGAAAACTAGAAGTGGGCAGCAAAGGAGTCTGGGAAGGGTTTTTATTTTAACTTTAAAAGTCAGTTACCTGGGAGGTTCCCCCTCATTGATCCACTGGAGCAAGCTGAGAGGGGTGATTGAAAAGCAGCAGTGCTGGTAAGAGATTAATTGGATTAATTGAATTGTTTATTTATTTAATTAGTCAGCTAGTGTGTGTATTTTTTTGGCCTTTACTTTAACAGCAGTTTTTCAAGTTTAAAGTGAAAACTAGAAGTGGGCAGCAAAGGAGTCTGGGAAGGGTTTTTTAAGCGCGTGAAGTATAAAAGGTAGGCTGCAGTATACAGCGGGCAGCGTCGGGAGTGGGCAGAGGAGTGTGTGGGAAGCAGAGTGTGAGCTATAAGACTTTGGCTCACAGGGCTTAGGCTGAAAGGGTGAGCAGGGGTGAGTTGAATTCATTTTTGCACTTTCTACCTGGTACTGGCAAGGTATCTAGAGGGGATGGGTGTGCAGGCAGTGCAATGTTCCTCTTGCACTATGTTTGAGGTGAGGGACGACGACAGTGTCCCTACTGATTACACCTGTGGGAAGTGCACCCATCTGCAGCTGCTCCAAAACCGTGTTAGGGAACTGGAGCTGGAGTTGGATGAACTTAGGATCATCAGGGACGCAGAGATGGCCATAGACACAAGCTTTAGGAATACAGTTACTCCGAGGATTGAAAACAGATGGGTGACGGTGAGAGGGGCTGGGAGGAAGCAGTCCGTGCAGGGATCCCCGGTGGTCGTTCCCCTTAGCAACAAGTATTCCGCTTTGGATACGGTTGAGGGGGATGACATACCAGTGGGGAGCCGCAGTGAGAGGATCTACAGCACTGTGTCCGTCTCTGTGGCTCGGGAGGGAAAGGGGGAGAGCGGGAGGGCGATAGTTATTGGGGACTCGTTAGTTAGAGGGATAGATAGGAGTTTCTGTGGCAGCAAAAGAGACTCACCGATGGTATGTTGCCGACCGGATGCCAAGGTCAGTGATGTCTCAGACCGTGTTTTCCAGATTCTGAAGGGGGAGGGGAAACAGTCACAAGTCGTGGTGCACATTGGTACCAATGACATAGGTAAGAGAAGGGACGCGGATTTAAAGCAGGAATTTCTGGAGCTGGGCTGGAAGCTGAGAGCCAAGACGAAACATGTGGTCATCTCTGGTACGTTGCCGGTACCACGTGATAGCGAGTTGAGGAACAGGGAGAGAGTGCACTTAAATATGTGGTTGCAGGGATGGTGTAGGAGGGAGGGTTTCAGATACGTGGATAATTGGAACACGTTCTGGGGAAGGTGGGACCTGTACAAACAGGACGGGGTGCACCTGAACCAGAGGGGCACCAATATCCTCGGAGGGAAATTTGTGACGGCTCTTCAGGGGGGTTTAAACTAATTTGTCAGGGGAGTGGGAAATGGAGTTGTAGTCCAGAAGTCAGTGAGGGTGGTGAGGTATTGGGGAAGGTATCAGGGTCAAGGGTGGGTACTGGTAGACAGGAAGGTGGGTTGAAGTGTGTCTACTTCAATGCAAGGAGCATCCGGAACAAGGTAGATGAACTTGGGGCGTGGATTGGTACTTGGGACTACGATGTTGTGGCCATTACGGAGACGTGGGTAGAACAAGGACAGGAATGGTTGTTGGACGTTCCGGGGTATAGATGTTTCACTAAGTGTAGGGAAGCTGGTAAAAGAGGTGGAGGAGTGGCATTGTTAATCAAGGATAGTTTAACGGCTGCGGAAAGGCACTTCGTGGGGGATCTGCACACTGAGGTAATATGGGCTGAAGTTAGAAATAGGAAAGGAGCGGTCACGTTGCTAGGAGTTTACTATCGGCCCCCAAATAGTAATAGAGATGTGGAGGAAGAAATTGCTAAGCAGATTATGGATATGTGTGGGGGTCACAGGGTAGTTGTCATGGGGGACTTTAACTTTCCAAATATTGATTGGAACCTTTGTAGGTCAAATAGTTTAGATGGGGCAGTTTTTGTGCAGTGTGTGCGGGAGGGTTTCCTGACACAATATGTGGATGGGCCGACGAGAGGTGAGGCCACATTGGATTTGGTACTGGGAAATGAACCGGGCCAAGTGTTAGATTTGGTTGTGGGAGCGCAATTTGGAGATAGTGACCACAATTCGGTGTCTTTTGTTATTGCAATGGAGAGGGATAGGGCCGTACGGCAGGGCAAGGTTTACAATTGGGGGAGGGGTAATTATGATGCGATTAGGCAAGAATTAGGGGGCATAAGTTGGGAACAGAAACTGTCAGAGAAAGGAACTAATGAAAAGTGGAACTTTTTCAAGGAACAAATACTGGATGTCCTTGATAGGTATGTTCCTGTCAGGCAGGGAGGAAATGGCCGAGTGAGGGAACCATGGTTCACAAAAGAGGTGGAATGTCTTGTGAAAAGGAAGAGGGAAGCTTCTGTCGGGATGAGGAAACAAGGTTCAGATGGCTCGATTGAGGGTTACAAGTTATCAAGGAATGAGCTGAAAAAGGGGCTTAGGAGAGCTAGGAGGGGACATGAGAATTCCTTGGCGGGTCGGATCAAGGAAAACCCCAAGGCTTTTTACTCTGATGTGAGGAATAAAAGAATGACCAGGGTGAGGTTAGGGCCGGTCAAGGACAGTAGTGGGAACTTGTGTATGGAGTCAGTAGAGATAGGCGAGGTGATGAATGAATACTTTTCTTCAGTGTTCACCAAGGAGAGGGGCCATGTTTTTGAGGAAGAGAAGGTGTTACAGGCTAATAGGCTGGAGGAAATAGATGTTCGGAGGGAGGATGTCTTGGCAGTTTTGAATAAACTGAAGGTCGATAAGTCCCCTGGGCCTGATGAAATGTATCCTAGGATTCTGTGGGAGGCAAGGGATGAGATTGCAGAGCCTTTGGCGTTGATCTTTGGGTCCTCGCTGTCCACGGGGATGGTGCCAGAGGACTGGAGAATGGCGAATGTTGTTCCTCTGTTTAAGAAAGGGAATAGAAATGACCCTGGTAATTATAGACCGGTTAGTCTTACTTCGGTGGTTGGTAAATTGATGGAAAGGGTCCTTCGGGATGGGATTTACGACCATTTAGAAAGATGCGGATTAATCCGAGATAGTCAGCACGGATTCGTGAAGGGCAAGTCGTGCCTCACAAATTTGATAGAATTTTTTGAGGAGGTAACTAAGTGTGTTGATGAAGGTAGGGCAGTTGATGTCATATACATGGATTTTAGTAAGGCGTTTGAGAAGGTCCCCCATGGTCGGCTTATGATGAAAGTGAGGAGGTGTGGGATAGAGGGAAAGTTGGCCGATTGGATAGGTAACTGGCTATCTGAACGAAGACAGAGGGTGGTGGTCGATGGAAAATTTTCGGATTGGAGGCAGGTTGCTAGCGGTGTGCCGCAGGGATCAGTGCTTGTTCCTCTGTTCTTTGTGATTTTTATTAATGACTTAGAGGAGGGGGCTGAAGGGTGGATCAGTAAATTTGCTGATGACACCAAGATTGGTGGAGTAGTGGATGAGGTGGAGGGCTCTTGTAGGCTGCAAAGAGACATAGATTGGATGCAAAGCTGGGCTGAAAAATGGCAAATGGAGTTTAACCCTGATAAATGTGAGGTGATTCATTTTGGTAGGACTAATTTAAATGTGGATTACAGGGTCAAAGGTAGGGTTCTGAAGACTGTGGAGGAACAGAGAGATCTTGGGGTCCATATCCACAGATCTCTAAAGGTTGCCAGTCAAGTGGATAGAGCTGTGAAGAAGGCCTATAGTGTGTTAGCTTTTATTAACAGGGGGTTGGAGTTTAAGAGCCGTGGGGTTATGCTGCAACTGTACAGGACCTTGGTGAGACCACATTTGGAATATTGTGTGCAGTTCTGGTCACCTCACTATAAGAAGGATGTGGAAGCGCTGGAAAGAGTGCAGAGGAGATTTACCAGGATGCTGCCTGGTTTGGAGGGTAGGTCATATGAGGAAAGGTTGAGGGAGCTAGGGCTGTTCTCTCTGGAGCGGAGGGGGCTGAGGGGAGACTTAATAGAGGTGTATAAAATGATGAAGGGGATAGATAGAGTGAACGTTCAAAGACTATTTCCTCGGGTGGATGGAGCTATTACAAGGGGGCATAACTATAGGGTTCGTGGTGGGAGATACAGGACGGATATCAGAGGTAGGTTCTTTACGCAGAGAGTGGTTGGGGTGTGGAATGGACTGCCTGCAGTGATAGTGGAGTCAGACACTTTAGAAACATTTAAGCGGTTATTGGATAGGCACATGGAGCACACCAGGATGATAGGGAGTGGGATAGCTTGATCTTGGTTTCAGATAAAGCTCGGCACAACATCGTGGGCCGAAGGGCCTGTTCTGTGCTGTACTGTTCTATGTTCTATGTTCTGATGACACTGTATTTCCCTTTACTCCAGAGAAACACTTTCCTAGCCTGCCTGATCCTATCTCTTTCCAATGCTATCGTGAAGGAGATAGAATTATGATCGCTATCCCCAAGATGCTCACCCACCGAGAGATCCTCCACCTGTCCAGGTTCATTAGCCAGCACCAGATCAAGTACAGCCTCTCCTCTAGTAGGCTTATCCACATACTGTGTCAGGAAACTCTCCTGGACACACCTAACAAACTCCTCTCCATCCAAACCCCTGGCCCTAGGGATATTCCAATCTATGTTTAGGAAATTAAAATCTCCCATCACGACAACTCTGTTATTCCTACATCTCTCCAGGATCTGTTTCCCCATCTGCTCCTCAACATCTCTGTTACTATTGGGCGGCCTATAGAAAACACCCAGCAAAGTTACCGACCCCTTCCTGTTCCTAACCTCCACCCACAGAGACGCCGTAGTCAATCCCTCCATGGCGTCCACCTTCTCTACAGCCGTGACACTATCCCTGATCAACAGTGCCACTCCCCCCCCCCTCTCTTGCCTCCCTCCCTGTCCTTCCTGAAACATCTAAAACACGGCACCTGAAGCACCCAGTCCTGTCCCTGAGACATCCAAGTCTCCGTAATGGCCACCACATCACAATTCGAAGCAGCAATCCACGCTCTAAGCTCATCCACTTTATTCACTACACTCCTGGCATTAAAATAGACACATCTCAGACCTTCAGCCTGAGCACTTCCCTTCTCCATCACTCGTCTAACCTCCCTCTTACCCTGTCTACATTCCTTACCTATTTGCGAGCTAACCTCCTCGCTCTCAGTCCCCTCATTTCGATTCCCTCCCCCCAACCATTCTAGTTTAAAGTCTCTCCAGTAGCCTTAGCCAACCTTCCCGCCAGGATATTGGTCCCCCTGGGATTCAAGTGCCACCCGTCTTTTTTAAACAGGTCACACCTGCCCCTAAAGAGGTCCCAATGATCCACGTACCCAAATCCTTGTCCCTTGCTCCAGTCCCTCAGCCACGCATTCATTCTCCACCGATTCCTGTTCTCACTCTCCCGCGGCACAGGCAGCAATCCCGAGATTACTACCTTTGCATTCCTCTTTCTCAGCTGTCTACCTAACTCCCTATATTCTCTTTTCATGACCCCTTCCCTCTTCCTACCTATGTCAGCAGTACCTATATGCATCACGACCTTCGGCTCCTCTCCCTCCCCCTTCAGGATTTCTGGGACTCGACCAGAGACATCCCGGACCCCTGCACCAGGGAGGCAAACCACCATCCGAGAGTCCCGTCTGTGTCCGCAAAAACGCCTATCTGACCCCCTCACCGTAGAGTCCCCAATTAGCACTACCCTCCTTTCCTTACCCTTTTGCACAACTGGGCCAGGCTCAGCTCCAGAGACACTGCCACCGCTGCTTCCCCCAGGTGGGCTGTCCTCCCCAGTAGTACTCAGACAGGAGTACTTATTATTAAGGGGCACATCCACCGGGGTGCTCACCATCAACCGAGCTTTCTCCTTCCTCACTGTTACCCAGTTACCCTCCTCCCGTGGTCCCGGTGTGACCACCTGCCGATAGCTCCTGTCAATGACCTCCTCACTATCCCTAACCCGGCGAAGGTCCTCGAGCTGCAATTCCAGTTCCCTAACATGGTCCCTTCGGAACCGCAGCTCAACACACCCAGCACAGATATGGTCGTCCGGGAGGCTAGGAGCCTCCAGGACCTCCCACATCCTCCATTGGGAACAACATACTGGCCTCACACTCATAATTGCCCTTTTAAACACACAGGGAAAAAAAAAGTGAATGAAAATTTTAAACTTACCTTTCCTCCTCCTGTTTTCTCCAAAGCCCTGCTCTCACTGGGTCTTTTTTTTCGGTTAGAGGAGAAGGGAGGGTGGGATACTCTACAAGTGTAGAGTATCGGGATTCCTCTCTGTTCCAATTTATTGGGGAAAAAAAAATCTCTCTCTCCCAGACCTCCCTGCGCGACCACTTCCGGGTTTAGATATTTTAAAAAAAACCCGCGAAAAAGTAAGTTAAAAAATAAAAGCGCTTACCCGCAGCACTCCTCTCGCGAATCTCTCCCTCTCTGCTGTACTTCCAAACAACCTCCCAACCCCACTGTGCAGGAATGTCACCTTTTGTCACATTCCCCAACACAATTGTTGACACTTTATCAGGCGGGAAAAGTAGATTCAACTGACAGATTCTGAGCACCAGGTTGAATCTTTAAGATGTAAAAATGAACTGAAAGCCCAGGTCTCTCTGTTCCTGCAACTATTTTAACATCAACCCATTGATTTTAAATTGATTCTCCTGTATAAAAATATCATCTATCAACCTCAGATTTAAACATTAATAAGCGACTGAGCATCAACTGCGAATTATAGAAGGTAGTTCCAAACTAATATCACAGCTGGTGTGGCAAAGTGTTTCTGAATTCCACTCCTACAAGTTTAAATCCTCAACATTGTTTGAAATCCAATGTCCCCAAGTCCTGGACTCCCCAACCAGCAGGAAAAGTTGTTCTTTATCAGTCCTCTCCATTCCCCTTATTATCTTGAAGTGTTTGATCCAATCATGCCGTAGCCTAAATTCCAGCATTACAGAGTAACACTTCAACTACACTTTTCAACAAACAATCCCAAACCAAATACAGAACAGGGTTCATAGAATCCTGCAGTGCAGGAGGCCATTCGGCCCATCGAGTCTGCACTGTCCACAATCCCAACCAGGCCCCATCCCTATAATCCCATACATTTACCTCAGCTAATCCTCCTGACACTAAGGGACAATTTAGCTTGGCCAATCCACCTAACCTGTACACCTGACAGAAGTCTGCCAGATGATGAGGGGCATGGACAGAGTGGATAGTCAGAAGCTTTTTCCCAGGGTGGAAGAGTTATTACTCGGGGGCAGAGGTTTAAGGTGCGAGGGGCAAGGTTTAAAGGAGATGTGGGAGGAAAGTTGTTTTACACAGAGTGTGGTGGGTGCCTGGAACTCGTTGCCGGGGGAGGGAGTGGAAACGGATACGATAGTGACTTTTCAAGGGCGTCTTGACAAAGACATGAATAAGATGGGAATGGAGGGATATGGTCCCCGGAAGGGTAGGGGGTTTTAGTTCAGTCAGGCAGCATGGTCGGTGCAGGCTTGGAGAGCCGAAAGACCTGTTCCCGTGCTGTAATTTTCTTTGTTCTATCTTTGGAGTGTGGGATGAAACCGGAGCACCCGGAGGAAACCCACACAAACACGGGAAGGACGTTCAAACTCCAGTCAGAAAGTGACCCATGCTGGGAATCGAAGGCGGGTCCCTGGCACTGTGAGGAAGCAGTGCTAACACCTGCATCACTGTGCCATCCCCATATTGAAAACTTGGGTTCAAATTCAAGATAGCCGCAAATTCACTTTGAGAAAAGTTCCCTCTGCTGTGTCAAAGGAATTTTTAATTGAGGATTTTTATTTCTGGGAAACTGAACTCACGTTGAACAGCATCCCAGTGTGGGATTTAAACGCTAGTTTCTTTCAGTCATGGGGCGAGAGATAGAGCGAGAGGGAGAGATACAGATAGAGAGGCAGAGAGACACAGAAACAAGATGGGATAGTGCTGTACATGTTTCAGAGTTGACACTGAGACACACACGAGATGTACAATCGCAGACCAGAGTGAATCATTCTCTGTTACCTGCAGTGTCCTGGACATGGACAGAAGCTGACACTCAGACACACACAACAACAACATGCATTTATATAGCACATTGGACAGTATTATCCCAAGATGCATCACATTCCCAGGACAGGTACAGCACAGGGTTAGATACAGAGTAAAGCTCCCTCTGCACTGTTCCCATCAAACACTCCCTGGACAGGTACAGAGTAAAGCTCCCTCTGCACGGTGCACATCAAACACGACCAGGACAGGTAGAGCACGGGCTAAGATACAGAGTAAAGAACCCTCTATACTGTTCCCATCAAACACTCCCTGGACAGGTACAGCACAGGGTTAGATACAGAGTAAAGTTCCCTCTACACTCTCCCCATCAAACACTCCCAGGACAGGTACAGCACTAGGTTAGATACAGAGTAAAGCTCCCACTTCACTGTCCCCATCAAACACTCCCAGGACAGGTACAGCACAGGGTTAGATACAGAGTAAAGCTCCCTCTGCACTGTCCCCATCAAACACTCCCAGGACAGTTTTTGAGGAGGTGATAGACAAGTGCTATCATCAGGTGGTCACACCAGGGCAATGGGAGGAGGCCAAGTGGGTGATGGCCAGGAAGGGTAAGGCTAGGGTGGTTGAGAGCACCCCAGTGGATTTGCCCCTGCACAACAAGTACTCCTGCTTGAGTACTGCTGGGGGGGACAGCCCGCCTGGGGGAAGCAGCAGTGGCCGTGTCTCCGCAGTGGAGTCCAGCCCTGTAACTCAGAGGGCTAAGGAAAAGAGGAGGAAGGCGGTATTAATCGGGGACTCGATGGTGAAGGGGACAGACAGGCGTTTCTGCGGAGGTAGTCGGGATTATCGCATGGTGGTCTGCCTCCCTGGGGCCGGGATCCAGGATGTCGCTAGTCGCGTCCCGCAAATCCTGAGGTGGGAGGGAGAGGAGCCTGAGGTAGCGGTACATATTGGTGCCGCTGATGTGGGTAGGAAGGGAGAAGGGGGTCATGAAAAGGGAGTACAGGGAATTAGGGAGACAGCTGAGAAAGAGGAAAGCAAAGGTGGTAATCTCAGGATTACTGCCTGTGCCACGGGAAGGTGAGGGCAGGAATGGAGTGAGGTGGAAGATGAATGTGTGGCTGAGGGACAGGTGCAGGGGGCAGGGATTCAGGTTCCTGGACCATTGGGACCTCTTTAGGGGCAGGGGTGATCTGTATACAAAAAACGGGTGGAACTTGAATCACAGGGGGACCAATATCCTGGCCGGTAGGTTGGCTAAGGCTACTGGGGAGAATTTAAACTAGATAGGTTGGGGGGAGGGGAGCTAGAAGAGTTGACTAGGATCAAGGAACTAATTGATGGGGGGGAGGATGCAGGGGTAAGGGGAATTACAAAATTAATGGTAGAGGAGAGGGTGCAAGTGAATGAAGGCGGTAATTTAGATAAGGGAGTAGAGGGAGAGGGTGTTCGCGACTCATCAAAGCGGGTCCAGATAAAAGCTGGAATAAGGACACTTTGCCTGAATGCACGAAGCATTCGGAACAAGGTAAATGAGTTGATGGTGCAAATCAGCACGAGTGGGTACGATCTAGTGGCCATAACAGAAACGTGGCTGAAAGGTGACCAGGACTGGGAGATGAATATCCAGGGGTATCAGGCGTTTAGGAAGAATAGACAGGAAGGAAAAGGTGGTGGGGTCGCGCTATTAATAAGAGATAATATCAGGGTAGTACTGAGGGATGACATAGGCTCTGAGGAACAAAACGTGGAATCATTATGGGTAGAGATGAGGAATAGTAGAGGGAGAAAGACACTAGTAGGTGTGGTATATCGGCCCCCAAATAATAATGTTGAGGTAAGGTGGGCTATAAACAAGCAGATAAGGGATGCGTGTAAAAACGGAATGGCAATAATCATGGGGGACTTCAACATGCACATTGACTGGCAGACTCAAGTCGGTAAGGGTGGAATGGAGGAAGAGTTCTTAGAATGCTGTCGGGATAGTTTCCTTGAACAGCATGTTACGGAACCGACGAGGGAACGAGCTATTCTTGATCTGGTATTGTGTAACGAGGTAGGTAGAATTAAGGATCTTATTGTGAAGGACCCTCTTGGGTCTAGTGACCACAATATGGTCGAATTTCTGATTCAGATGGAAGAGGAGAAAGTTTGGTCCCAAACCAGTGTCCTCTGTTTGAACAGAGGGAAATATGATAGGATGAGGGATGAATTGGCTAAGGTAGACTGGGAGAGCAGGCTGGCAAGTAGGATAGCTGAGGAACAGTGGAGGATTTTTAAGGAGATCCTTTTCAGTTCTCAGCAAAAATATATTCCAGCAAAAAACAAGGATTGTAAGAAAAGGGAGAACCAGCCGTGGATAACGAAGGAAATAAAGGAGAGTATTAAAATAAAAACAGCTGCGTACAGAGTGGCCAAAAATAGTGGAGAAACAAGTGATTGGGAAAAATTTAAGAAACAACAAAGAGAGACTAAGAAAGCGATAAAGAAAGGAAGGATAGACTATGAAGCTAGGCTAGCAATTAATATAAAAAATGATAGTAAAAGTTTTTATAAATATATAAAAAGGAATAGAGTGGCTAGAGTGAATGTTGGACCCTTGGAGGACGAGAGGGGGGAGTTAATAGTGGGAAATGAGGATATGGCTGAGTCTTTAAATAAGTTTTTTGTGTCGGTCTTCACGGTGGAGGTCACAAATGGTTTGCCAAATATTAACGATAGAGGGTTGGCAGCAGGAGAAATACTTAATACAATTAATGTTACCAGAGAGGCAGTGCTGGGTAGACTAATGGGACTGAAGGTGGATAAGTCCCCGGGTCCGGATGGAATGCATCCCAGGGTATTGAAAGAAATGTCAGAGGTAATAGTGGATGCGTTAGGATTATTTATCAAAACTCGTTGCATTCTGGGGTAGTGCCGGTTGATTGGAAAACGGCTAATGTTACGCCGCTGTTTAAAAAAGGAAGGAGACAAAAGGCGGGTAACTATAGGCCGGTCAGCTTAACGTCTGTAGTAGGGAAAATGCTGGAATCCATTATTAAAGAGGAGATAGCAGGGCATCTGGATAGAAATGGTTCGATCAATCAGACGCAGCATGGATTCATGAGGGGAAAGTCGTGCTTGACGAACATGTTGGATTTTTATGAAGATGTGACTAGGGCGGTTGATGGAGGAGAACCGGTGGATGCGGTGTTTTTGGATTTCCAAAAGGCGTTTGATAAGGTGCCCCATAAAAGGCTACTGAAGAAGATTAGGGCACACGGAGTTGGGGGTAGTGTGTTAAAGTGGATTGGGGACTGGCTATCCGACAGGAAGCAAAGAGTCGGAATAAATGGGTGTTTTTCCGGTTGGAGGAAGGTAACTAGTGGCGTGCCGCAGGGATCGGTACTCGGGCCGCAACTATTTACCATTTATATAGATGATCTGGAGGAGGGGACGGAGTGTAGGGTAACGAAGTTTGCAGACGACACAAAGATAAGTGGAAAAGTGAATCGTGTGGAGGACGGAGAAGATCTGCAGAGAGATTTGGACAGGCTGAGTGAGTGGGCGAGGATATGGCAAATGGAGTATAACGTTGAGAAATGCGAGGTTATACACTTTGGAGGAAATAATAAAAAATGGGATTACTATCTCAATGGAAACAAATTAAAACATGCTACCGTGCAAAGGGACCTGGGGGTCCTTGTGCATGAGACGCAAAAGCCCAGTCTGCAGGTACAACAGGTGATCAAGAAGGCAAATGGGATGTTGGCCTATATTGCGATGGGGATAGAATATAAAAGCAGGGATGTCTTGATGCACCTGCACAGGGCATTGGTGAGGCCGCAGCTGGAATACTGTGTGCAGTATTGGTCCCCTTATATGAGGAAGGATATATTGGCATTGGAGGGAGTGCAGAGAAGGTTCACCAGGTTGATACCGGAGATGAGGGGTTTGGATTATGAGGAGAGGCTGAGGAGATTGGGTTTGTACTCGTTGGAGTTTAGAAGGATGAGGGGGGATCTTATGGAGACTTATAAGATAATGCGGGGGCTGGATAGGGTGGAGGCGGAGAGATTCTTTCCACTTAGTAAGGAAGTTAAAACTAGAGGACACAGCCTCAAAATAAAGGGGGGTCGGTTTAAGACAGAGTTGAGGAGGAACTTCTTCTCCCAGAGGGTGGTGAATCTCTGGAATTCTCTGCCCACTGAGGTGGTGGAGGCTACCTCGCTGAATATGTTTAAAGCACGGATGGATGGATTCCTGATCGGTAAGGGAATTAAGGGTTATGGGGATCAGGCGGGTAAGTGGTACTGATCCACGTCAGATCAGCCATGATTTTATTGAATGGCGGGGCAGGCTCGAGGGGCTAGATGGCCAACTCCTGCTCCTATTTCTTATGTTCTTATGACAGGTACAGCACGGGGTTAGATACAGAGTAAAGCTCCATCTGCACTGTCCACATCAAACACTCCCAGGACAGGTACAGCACAGGGTTAGATACAGAGTAAAGCTCCCTCTACACTGTCCCATCAAACACTCCCAGGACAGGTACAGCACTAGGTTAGATACAGAGTAAAGCTCCCTCTGCACAGTCCCCATCAAACACTCCCTGGACAGCTACAGCACGTGGTTAGATACAGAGTAAAGCTCCCTCTGCACTGTCCCCATCAAACACACCCAGGACAGGTACAGCACGGGGTTCGATACAGAGTAAAGCTCCCTCTGCACTGTCCCCCATCAAACACTCGCAGGACGGGTGCAGCACAGGGTTAGATACAGCGTAAAGCTCCCTCTGCACTGTCCACATCAAACACGACCAGGACAGGAAGAGCACGGGCTTAGATACAGAGTAAAGCTCCCTCTATACTGTCCCCATCAAACACTCCCAGGACAGGTACAGCACGTGGTTAGATACAGAGTAAAGCTCGCTCTACACTGTCCCCATCAAACACTCCCCGAACAGTTACAGCACGGGCTTAGATACGGAGTAAAGCTCCCTCTACACTGTCCCCATCAAACACTCCCAGGACAGGTACAGCACAGGGTTAGATACAGGGTAAAGCTCCCTCTACACTGTCCCCCATCAAACACTCGCAGGACAGGTGCAGAGTAAAGCTCCCTCTGCACTGTCCACATCAAACACGACCAGGACAGGTACAGCACGGGGTTAGATACAGAGTAAAGCTCCCTCTCCAATGTCCCCATCAAACACTCCCAGGACAGGTCCAGCACGGGGTTAGATACAGAGTAAAGCTCCCTCTGCACTCTCCCCAACAAACACACCCAGGACAGGTGCAGCACGGGGTTAGATACAGAGTAAAGCTCCCGCTACACTGTCCCCATCAAACACACCCAGGACAGGTGCAGCACGGGGTTAGATACAGAGTAAAGCTCCCTCGACACTGTCCCCATCAAACACACCCAGGACAGGTACAGCACGGGGTTAGATAGAGAGTAAAGCTCCCTCTGCACTTTCCCACGTCAAAACACTCCCAGGAATGATACAGCATGGAGTTAGACACAGAGTAAAGCTCCCTCTGCACTGTCGCCATTAAATACTCCCAGGACAGATACAGCAAGGCTTTAGATGCAGAGTAAAGCTGCCTCGACACTCCCCTTCATCCACTCCCAGGACAGATACAGTGTTGAAGTTAACTGTCTGTCTGTTTGATTCCCATCTCCTCTGCACCCGCTCCCGAACACAAATCATTGTCTGGTAGAAAGTGAGAAGGAGCCTCGACGGAGAGGTTGGGAAGGATTGAATGGAGAGAGGCAGAAACCCTCAACACATTTCAAAACTACACTGATTTCCACTTGAAGGAATAACTTCTCCACACCAACACTATCCCGTCATTCTCGATAAGTCCATGCTGCCCGTGTTCTGTGATAAATTACACGCAAGTGAAAAGATTATTTTAAATAGTGGGGTTACATTTGCCACCCCCCAATCTGTAGGAACTGCTCCAGAGTCTATAGAATTTTGGATGATGACCAGCAAAGCAGATACAGCACGGGGTTAGATCCAGAGTAAAGCTCCCTCTACATTGTCCCCATCAAACACTCCCAGGACAGGCAAGGAAAGCGGTTAGATACAGAGTAAAGCTCCCTCGACACTGTCCCCATCAAACACGACCAGGACAGGTCCAGCACGGGGTTAGATACAGAGTAAAGCTCCCTCTACACTCTCCCCAACAAACACACCCAGGACAGGTGCAGCACGGGGTTAGATACAGAGTAAAGCTCCCTCTACACTGTCCCCATCAAACACACCCAGGACAGGTGCAGCACGGGGTTAGATACAGAGTAAAGCTCCCTCTACACTGTCCCCATCAAACACACCCAGGACAGGTACAGCACGGGGTTAGATAGAGAGTAAAGCTCCCTCTGCACTTTCCCACGTCAAAACACTCCCAGGATTGATACAGCATGGAGTTAGACACAGAGTAAAGCTCCCTCTACACTGTCGCCATTAAATACTCCCAGGACAGATACAGCAAGGCTTTAGATGCAGAGTAAAGCTGCCTCGACACTCCCCTTCATCCACTCCCATGACAGATACAGTGTTGAAGTTAACTGTCTGTCTGTTTGATTCCCATCTCCTCTGCACCCACTCTCGAACACAAATACTTGTCTGGTAGAAAGTGAGAAGGAGCCTCGACGGAGAGGTTGGGAAGGATTGAATGGAGAGAGGCAGAAACCCTCAACACATTTCAAAACTACACTGATTTCCACTTGAAGGAATAACTTCTCCACCCCAACACTATCCCGTCATTCTCGATAAGCCCATGCTGCCCGTGTTCTGTGATAAATTACACGCAAGTGAAAAGATTATTTTAAATAGTGGGGTTACATTTGCCACCCCCCAATCTGTAGGAACTGCTCCAGAGTCTATAGAATTTTGGATGATGACCAGCAAAGCAGATACAGCACGGGGTTCGATCCAGAGTAAAGCTCCCTCTACATTGTCCCCATCAAACACTCCCAGGACAGGCAAGGAAAGCGGTTAGATACAGAGTAAAGCTCCCTCGACACTGTCCCCATCAAACACTCCCAGGACAGGCAAGGAAAGCGGTTAGATACAGAGTAAAGCTCCCTCTACACTGTCCCCATCAAACAGTCCCAGGACAGGTACAGCACTAGGTTAGATACAGAGTAAAGCTCCCACTTCACTGTCCCCATCAAACACTCCCAGGACAGGTACAGCACAGGGTTAGATACAGAGTAAAGCTCCCTCTGCACTGTCCTCATCAAACACTCTCAGGACAGTTTTTGAGGAGGTGATAGACAAGTGCTATCATCAGGTGGTCACACCAGGGCAACGGGAGGAGGCCAAGTGGGTGATGGCCAGGAAGGGTAAGGCTAGGGTGGTTGAGAGCACCCCAGTGGATTTGCCCCTGCACAACAAGTACTCCTGCTTGAGTACTGCTGGGGGGGACAGCCCGCCTGGGGGAAGCAGCAGTGGCCGTGTCTCCGCAGTGGAGTCCAGCCCTGTAACTCAGAGGGCTAAGGAAAAGAGGAGGAAGGCGGTATTAATCGGGGACTCGATGGTGAAGGGGACAGACAGGCGTTTCTGCGGAGGTAATCGGGATTATCGCATGGTGGTCTGCCTCCCTGGGGCCGGGATCCAGGATGTCGCTAGTCGCGTCCCGCAAATCCTGAGGTGGGAGGGAGAGGAGCCTGAGGTAGCGGTACATATTGGTACCGCTGATGTGGGTAGGAAGGGAGAAGGGGGTCATGAAAAGGGAGTACAGGGAATTAGGGAGACAGCTGAGAAAGAGGAAAGCAAAGGTGGTAATCTCAGGATTACTGCCTGTGCCACGGGAAGGTGAGGGCAGGAATGGAGTGAGGTGGAAGATGAATGTGTGGCTGAGGGACAGGTGCAGGGGGCAGGGATTCAGGTTCCTGGACCATTGGGACCTCTTTAGGGGCAGGGGTGATCTGTATACAAAAAACGGGTGGAACTTGAATCACAGGGGGACCAATATCCTGGCCGGTAGGTTGGCTAAGGCTACTGGGGAGAATTTAAACTAGATAGGTTGGGGGGAGGGGAGCTAGAAGAGTTGACTAGGATCAAGGAACTAATTGATGGGGGGGAGGATGCAGGGGTAAGGGGAATTACAAAATTAATGGTAGAGGAGAGGGTGCAAGTGAATGAAGGCGGTAATTTAGATAAGGGAGTAGAGGGAGAGGGTGTTCGCGACTCATCAAAGCGGGTCCAGATAAAAGCTGGAATAAGGACACTTTGCCTGAATGCACGAAGCATTCGGAACAAGGTAAATGAGTTGATGGTGCAAATCAGCACGAGTGGGTACGATCTAGTGGCCATAACAGAAACGTGGCTGAAAGGTGACCAGGACTGGGAGATGAATATCCAGGGGTATCAGGCGTTTAGGAAGAATAGACAGGAAGGAAAAGGTGGTGGGGTCGCGCTATTAATAAGAGATAATATCAGGGTAGTACTGAGGGATGACATAGGCTCTGAGGAACAAAACGTGGAATCATTATGGGTAGAGATGAGGAATAGTAGAGGGAGAAAGACACTAGTAGGTGTGGTATATCGGCCCCCAAATAATAATGTTGAGGTAAGGAGGGCTATAAACAAGCAGATCAGGGATGCGTGTAAAAACGGAATGGCAATAATCATGGGGGACTTCAACATGCACATTGACTGGCAGACTCAAGTCGGTAAGGGTGGAATGGAGGAAGAGTTCTTAGAATGCTGTCGGGATAGTTTCCTTGAACAGCATGTTACGGAACCGACGAGGGAACGAGCTATTTTTGATCTGGTATTGTGTAACGAGGTAGGTAGAATTAAGGATCTTATTGTGAAGGACCCTCTTGGGTCTAGTGACCACAATATGGTCGAATTTCTGATTCAGATGGAAGAGGAGAAAGTTTGGTCCCAAACCAGTGTCCTCTGTTTGAACAGAGGGAAATATGATAGGATGAGGGATGAATTGGCTAAGGTAGACTGGGAGAGCAGGCTGGCAGGTAGGATAGCTGAGGAACAGTGGAGGATTTTTAAGGAGATCCTTTTCAGTTCTCAGCAAAAATATATTCCAGCAAAAAACAAGGATTGTAAGAAAAGGGAGAACCAGCCGTGGATAACGAAGGAAATAAAGGAGAGTATTAAAATAAAAACAGCTGCGTACAGAGTGGCCAAAAATAGTGGAGAAACAAGTGATTGGGAAAAATTTAAGAAACAACAAAGAGAGACTAAGAAAGCGATAAAGAAAGGAAGGATAGACTATGAAGCTAGGCTAGCAATTAATATAAAAAATGATAGTAAAAGTTTTTATAAATATATAAAAAGGAATAGAGTGGCTAGAGTGAATGTTGGACCCTTGGAGGACGAGAGGGGGGAGTTAATAGTGGGAAATGAGGATATGGCTGAGTCTTTAAATAAGTTTTTTGTGTCGGTCTTCACGGTGGAGGTCACAAATAGTTTGCCAAATATTAACGATAGAGGGTTGGCAGCAGGAGAAATACTTAATACAATTAATGTTACCAGAGAGGCAGTGCTGGGTAGACTAATGGGACTGAAGGTGGATAAGTCCCCGGGTCCGGATGGAATGCATCCCAGGGTATTGAAAGAAATGTCAGAGGTAATAGTGGATGCGTTAGGATTATTTATCAAAACTCGTTGCATTCTGGGGTAGTGCCGGTTGATTGGAAAACGGCTAATGTTACGCCGCTGTTTAAAAAAGGAAGGAGACAAAAGGCGGGTAACTATAGGCCGGTCAGCTTAACGTCTGTAGTAGGGAAAATGCTGGAATCCATTATTAAAGAGGAGATAGCAGGGCATCTGGATAGAAATGGTTCGATCAATCAGACGCAGCATGGATTCATGAGGGGAAAGTCGTGCTTGACGAACATGTTGGATTTTTATGAAGATGTGACTAGGGCGGTTGATGGAGGAGAACCGGTGGATGCGGTGTTTTTGGATTTCCAAAAGGCGTGTGATAAGGTGCCCCATAAAAGGCTGCTGAAGAAGATTAGGGCACACCGAGTTGGGGGTAGTGTGTTAAAGTGGATTGGGGACTGGCTATCCGACAGGAAGCAAAGAGTCGGAATAAATGGGTGTTTTTCCGGTTGGAGGAAGGTAACTAGTGGCGTGCCGCAGGGATCGGTACTCGGGCCGCAACTATTTACCATTTATATAGATGATCTGGAGGAGGGGACGGAGTGTAGGGTAACGAAGTTTGCAGACGACACAAAGATAAGTGGAAAAGTGAATCGTGTGGAGGACGGAGAAGATCTGCAGAGAGATTTGGACAGGCTGAGTGAGTGGGCGAGGATATGGCAAATGGAGTATAACGTTGAGAAATGCGAGGTTATACACTTTGGAGGAAATAATAAAAAATGGGATTACTATCTCAATGGAAACAAATTAAAACATGCTACCGTGCAAAGGGACCTGGGGGTCCTTGTGCATGAGACGCAAAAGCCCAGTCTGCAGGTACAACAGGTGATCAAGAAGGCAAATGGGATGTTGGCCTATATTGCGAAGGGGATAGAATATAAAAGCAGGGATGTCTTGATGCACCTGTACAGGGCATTGGTGAGGCCGCAGCTGGAATACTGTGTGCAGTATTGGTCCCCTTATATGAGGAAGGATATATTGGCATTGGAGGGAGTGCAGAGAAGGTTCACCAGGTTGATACCGGAGATGAGGGGTTTGGATTATGAGGAGAGGCTGAGGAGATTGGGTTTGTACTCGTTGGAGTTTAGAAGGATGAGGGGGGATCTTATGGAGACTTATAAGATAATGCGGGGGCTGGATAGGGTGGAGGCGGAGAGATTCTTTCCACTTAGTAAGGAAGTTAAAACTAGAGGACACAGCCTCAAAATAAAGGGGGGTCGGTTTAAGACAGAGTTGAGGAGGAACTTCTTCTCCCAGAGGGTGGTGAATCTCTGGAATTCTCTGCCCACTGAGGTGGTGGAGGCTACCTCGCTGAATATGTTTAAAGCACGGATGGATGGATTCCTGATCGGTAAGGGAATTAAGGGTTATGGGGATCAGGCGGGTAAGTGGTACTGATCCACGTCAGATCAGCCATGATCTTATTGAATGGCGGGGCAGGCTCGAGGGGCTAGATGGCCTACTCCTGCTCCTATTTCTTATGTTCTTATGACAGGTACAGCACGGGGTTAGATACAGAGTAAAGCTCCCTCTGCACTGTCCACATCAAACACTCCCAGGACAGGTACAGCACAGGGTTAGATACAGAGTAAAGCTCCCTCTACACTGTCCCATCAAACACTCCCAGGACAGGTACAGCACTAGGTTAGATACAGAGTAAAGCCCCCTCTGCACAGTCCCCATCAAACACTCCCTGGACAGCTACAGCACAGGGTTAGATACAGAGTAAAGCTCCCTCTGCACTGTCCCCATCAAACACACCCAGGACAGGTACAGCACGGGGTTAGATACAGAGTAAAGCTCCCTCTGCACTGTCCCCCATCAAACACTCGCAGGACAGGTACAGCACAGGGTTAGATACAGCGTAAAGCTCCCTCTGCACTGTCCACATCAAACACGACCAGGACAGGAAGAGCACGGGCTGAGATACAGAGTAAAGCTCCCTCTATACTGTCCCCATCAAACACTCCCAGGACAGGTACAGCACGTGGTTAGATACAGAGTAAAGCTCGCTCTACACTGTCCCCATCAAACACTCCCCGAACAGGGACAGCACGGGCTTAGATACGGAGTAAAGCTCCCTCTACACTGTCCCCATCAAACACTCCCAGGACAGGTACAGCACAGGGTTAGATACAGGGTAAAGCTCCCTCTGCACTGTCCACATCAAACACGACCAGGACAGGAAGAGCACGGGCTTAGATACAGAGTAAAGCTCCCTCTATACAGTCCCCATCAAACACTCCCAGGACAGGTACAGCACGTGGTTAGATACAGAGTAAAGCTCGCTCTACACTGTCCCCATCAAACACTCCCCGAACAGGTACAGCACGGGCTTAGATACGGAGTAAAGCTCCCTCTACACTGTCCCCATGAAACACTCCCAGGACAGGTACAACACAGGGTTAGATACAGGGTAAAGCTCCCTCTACACTGTCCCTATCAAACACTCCCTGGACAGTACAGCACGGGGTTTGATGCAGAGTCAAGTTCCCTCTGCACTGTCCCCCATCAAACACTCGCAGGACAGGTACAGCGTAAAGCTCCCTCTGCACTGTCCACATCAAACACGACCAGGACAGGTACAGCACGGGGTTAGATACAGAGTAAATCTCCCTCTCCAATGTCCCCATCAAACACTCCCAGGACAGGTCCAGCACGGGGTTAGATACAGAGTAAAGCTCCCTCTACACTCTCCCCAACAAACACACCCAGGACAGGTGCAGCACGGGGTTAGATACAGAGTAAAGCTCCCTCTACACTGTCCCCATCAAACACACCCAGGACAGGTGCAGCACGGGGTTAGATACAGAGTAAAGCTCCCTCTACACTGTCCCCATCAAACACACCCAGGACAGGTACAGCACGGGGTTAGATAGAGAGTAAAGCTCCCTCTGCACTCTCCCACGTCAAAACACTCCCAGGATTGATACAGCATGGAGTGAGACACAGAGTAAAGCTCCCTCTACACTGTCGCCATTAAATACTCCCAGGACAGATACAGCAAGGCTTTAGATGCAGAGTAAAGCTGCCTCGACACTCCCCTTCATCCACTCCCAGGACAGATACAGTGTTGAAGTTAACTGTCTGTCTGTTTGATTCCCATCTCCTCTGCACCCACTCTCGAACACAAATACTTGTCTGGTAGAAAGTGAGAAGGAGCCTCGACGGAGAGGTTGGGAAGGATTGAATGGAGAGAGGCAGAAACCCTCAACACATTTCAAAACTACACTGATTTCCACTTGAAGGAATAACTTCTCCACCCCAACACTATCCCGTCATTCTCGATAAGTCCATGCTGCCCGTGTTCTGTGATAAATTACACGCAAGTGAAAAGATTATTTTAAATAGTGGGGTTACATTTGCCACCCCCCAATCTGTAGGAACTGCTCCAGAGTCTATAGAATTTTGGATGATGACCAGCAAAGCAGATACAGCACGGGGTTAGATCCAGAGTAAAGCTCCCTCTACATTGTCCCCATCAAACACTCCCAGGACAGGCAAGGAAAGCGGTTAGATACAGAGTAAAGCTCCCTCGACACTGTCCCCATCAAACACTCCCAGGACAGGCAAGGAAAGCGGTTAGATACAGAGTAAAGCTCCCTCTACACTGTCCCCATCAAACAGTCCCAGGACAGGTACAGCACGGGCTTAGATACAGAGTAAAGCTCCCTCTATACTGTCCCCATCAAACACTCCCAGGACAGGTACAGCACAGTGTTAGATACAGAGTAAAGCTCCCTCTGCACTGTCCCCATCAAACACTCCCAGGACAGTTTTTGAGGAGGTGATAGACAAGAGCTATCATCAGGTGGTCACACCAGGGCAACGGGAGGAGGCCAAGTGGGTGATGGCCAGGAAGGGTAAGGCTAGGGTGGTTGAGAGCACCCCAGTGGATTTGCCCCTGCACAACAAGTACTCCTGCTTGAGTACTGCTGGGGGGGACAGCCCGCCTGGGGGAAGCAGCAGTGGCCGTGTCTCCGCAGTGGAGTCCAGCCCTGTTACTCAGAGGGCTAAGGAAAAGAGGAGGAAGGCGGTATTAATCGGGGACTCGATGGTGAAGGGGACAGACAGGCGTTTCTGCGGAGGCAGTCGGGATTCTCGCATGGTGGTCTGCCTCCCTGGGGCCGGGATCCAGGATGTCGCCAGTCGCGTCCCGCAAATCCTGAGGTGGGAGGGAGAGGAGCCTGAGGTAGCGGTACATATTGGTACCGCTGATGTGGGTAGGAAGGTAGAAGGGGTCATGAAAAGGGAGTACAGGGAATTAGGGAGACAGCTGAGAAAGAGGAAAGCAAAGGTGGTAATCTCAGGATTACTGCCTGTGCCACGGGAAGGTGAGGGCAGGAATGGAGTGAGGTGGAAGATGAATGTGTGGCTGAGGGACTGGTGCAGGGGGCAGGGATTCAGGTTCCTGGACCATTGGGACCTCTTTAGGGGCAGGGGTGATCTGTATACAAAAAACGGGTGGAACTTGAATCACAGGGGGACCAATATCCTGGCCGGTAGGTTGGCTAAGGCTACTGGGGAGAATTTAAACTAGATAGGTTGGGGGGAGGGGAGCTAGAAGAGTTGACTAGGATCAAGGAACTAATTGATGGGGGGGAGGATGCAGGGGTAAGGGGAATTACAAAATTAATGGTAGAGGAGAGGGTGCAAGTGAATGAAGGCGGTAATTTAGATAAGGGAGTAGAGGGAGAGGGTGTTCGCGACTCATCAAAGCGGGTCCAGATAAAAGCTGGAATAATGACACTTTGCCTGAATGCACGAAGCATTCGGAACAAGGTAAATGAGTTGATGGTGCAAATCAGCACGAGTGGGTACGATCTAGTGGCCATTACAGAAACGTGGCTGAAAGGTGACCAGGACTGGGAGATGAATATCCAGGGGTATCAGGCGTTTAGGAAGAATAGACAGGAAGGAAAAGGTGGTGGGGTCGCGCTATTAATAAGAGATAATATCAGGGTAGTACTGAGGGATGACATAGGCTCTGAGGAACAAAACGTGGAATCATTATGTGTAGAGATGAGGAATAGTAGAGGGAGAAAGACACTAGTAGGTGTGGTATATAGGCCCCCAAATAATAATGTTGAGGTAGGGAGGGCTATAAACAAGCAGATAAGGGATGCGTGTAAAAACGGAATGGCAATAATCATGGGGGACTTCAACATGCACATTGACTGGCAGACTCAAGTCGGTAAGGGTGGAATGGAGGAAGAGTTCTTAGAATGCTGTCGGGATAGTTTCCTTGAACAGCATGTTACGGAACCGACGAGGGAACGAGCTATTTTTGATCTGGTATTGTGTAACGAGGTAGGTAGAATTAAGGATCTTATTGTGAAGGACCCTCTTGGGTCTAGTGACCACAATATGGTCGAATTTCTGATTCAGATGGAAGAGGAGAAAGTTTGGTCCCAAACCAGTGTCCTCTGTTTGAACAGAGGGAAATATGATAGGATGAGGGATGAATTGGCTAAGGTAGACTGGGAGAGCAGGCTGGCAGGTAGGATAGCTGAGGAACAGTGGAGGATTTTTAAGGAGATCCTTTTCAGTTCTCAGCAAAAATATATTCCAGCAAAAAACAAGGATTGTAAGAAAAGGGAGAACCAGCCGTGGATAACGAAGGAAATAAAGGAGAGTATTAAAATAAAAACAGCTGCGTACAGAGTGGCCAAAAATAGTGGAGAAACAAGTGATTGGGAAAAATTTAAGAAACAACAAAGAGAGACTAAGAAAGCGATAAAGAAAGGAAGGATAGACTATGAAGCTAGGCTAGCAATTAATATAAAAAATGATAGGAAAAGTTTTTATAAATATATAAAAAGGAATAGAGTGGCTAGAGTGAATGTTGGACCCTTGGAGGACGAGAGGGGGGAGTTAATAGTGAGAAATGAGGATATGGCTGAGTCTTTAAATAAGTTTTTTGTGTCGGTCTTCACGGTGGAGGTCACAAATAGTTTGCCAAATATTAACGATAGAGGGTTGGCTGCAGGAGAAATACTTAATACAATTAATGTTACCAGAGAGGCAGTGCTGGGTAGACCAATGGGACTGAAGGTGGATAAGTCCCCGGGTCCGGATGGAATGCATCCCAGGGTATTGAAAGAAATGTCAGAGGTAATAGTGGATGCGTTAGGATTATTTATCAAAACTCGTTGCATTCTGGGGTAGTGCCGGTTGATTGGAAAACGGCTAATGTTACGCCGCTGTTTAAAAAAGGAAGGAGACAAAAGGCGGGTAACTATAGGCCGGTCAGCTTAACGTCTGTAGTAGGGAAAATGCTGGAATCCATTATTAAAGAGGAGATAGCAGGGCATCTGGATAGAAATGGTTCGATCAATCAGACGCAGCATGGATTCATGAGGGGAAAGTCGTGCTTGACGAACATGTGTAAGGGAAATTGTATTAGATATTGTATGAGCTAGGTATGAAATTCAGATTCACAGGTTTTAGTAAAATGATATAGCAGATTTAGGTGAGTCGTGAGATGGGTATATAACCTAAAGTAACCTCGTGTGACCCGACCTAATATAATCAAGTGTAGTCGATATGATCAAAGTGGAGGAACGAGAGGAACTAGAGAAGTAATATAGCAATCACTAATTAAGGAAAGCAAACAATAGTCACTTAAGAAAACAAGGAAGACTGCTCGGTGGTTCAACTTAATAGTGGACCATAAACCAGCAGAGAGAATGTCTTTTCTTCTAAACACATTAGTGGACCATAAATCAGCAGAGAGAATGTCTTTTCTTCTAAACACATTCGGCCTTAGCCTGCAAAACCACGATTATTATACAAACAGAAAAGTTCAGATAAGAGCAAGAGTTATAACCACCATGGTTTAAGAGACAAAGAGATATAACAGGGAATGACCAATTGCAAAGAAAACAGATAAAGGGTCAACTAAAACTAATGGTGGCCAAAGAAAGGTCGGGCTGTAGGGTAAGATAACAACCAAGGAAAGGCTGTAAAAGGGAGAGGAGGATCTTGAGATATGAGGCTGAAATGTACATAAAAGAGTGTAAGCCCAAGGGCTCTTTGGAGTGTTCCGGACGTTCCCGGCTTTATCGCTTGTGCTGAGAAATAAAGTCTACTGCTTGGAAGATCGCTGCTCAGACTCTCTGTTTTAATTGATGTGAATAGATTGTCGTCCTGGGGAACCACGACAAAATTGGCGCTGCTTAGCAGGGTTGGTGAGAGATCGCCCAGAAAAGCATCTGGAAGGAGTGGCGGAGACGGTGGTCCAACCGGAACCGAGAGGTCCCCAGCCGGCCTTCTGTCAACAAGGTAAGCAGACTTGCATGCATGTAAATCCTTGTTGTCAGAAAGGGGTTTTCTCGAGGCCCGGCGCACCCGGCTCTCTGCTGGTCCTGGATCTCCCCAACCAAAAAGATATCCTGCACAGGTAAAACCAAATTGTGTAAAAATTTTTGAGAGACTGAGTCTGATCTGAAGAGCAGAATTTTTGCATGCAAAAGCGCGCTGCGAATACTGTATTGTCTGTGAATGGGTAAAAAGTGAGACGGGAAAAAGGCCGAACGCTAAAGTAATGCAATTAGGTTAAGTCAAGCGGTTTGGAGCGGGTTTTTCAGGTCACGACTTGCCCAGAAGAGAGTAAGTGTGGGAAAATCTGCCAGTCCAAACCTACCCAGGACCTCGGGTAAGGGACGTCAACCGAGAGGGAGAGAGATCAGTGAGAGATCACTCTCTGACCTAATACAGTAGCCAAAAGCACAGGAGTGGATTTTAACCACAGGAAAGGGGAGTAGCAGCTAGAATAGAGGAAGTAAAAGACCAATTTGAACAAACTTGTCTGAGAAAACAGCGTGAAGGACAGAAATAAGAGAGAGAGTCGGAATATAGGTAGGGTAATAACTAACAACTTGAAAAATTACCCTGACAAAACTGCCTGGTGACAAGATTGAAAATAACTAATCTTTGAATAATAACAAAAACGGAAGCAACACTGGATTGGAAAAAGATTACACACATAATTAACTTAGAGGAGATAAAGAATGAGTGGCCGTATGTAAAATGGGAAAGAGTAGTCGATAGGAATTGGATAAAAGAAATAAAATTGGAAACCCTAGAGAAATTAATAAAGGGATCTGACCGATACAGGATTCTTATACACATAGACGAGCAAGTGAAAACCTACTACCCTCTGGCCCGGGAGAGGAAGATAGTGCCGGGAAAGGGGACTACGGGGAAGTGGATATCAGGACCCCGGTTAGAATTACAGATATTGGCAAAAGAAATCCAAAGGAAAGGTAAACAGGGGACTGAGCACGGAAAAACAATACAGCAAGTAATAATCACTGTAATACCTAACTCTGACAGACTAAGTGACAAAAATTGCGACAGTGATCCAAAAAGACGAGTAATGGCGCACCAAGTTAAGACACCAGTGGAGATATTAGGGGATAAATCTCCGGGCCCAGATGGGCTACATCCTAGAGTTCTAAAGGAGATAGCTGAAGAAATAGTGGAGGCGTTAGTTATGATCTTTCAAAAGTCACTGGAGTCAGGGAAAGTCCCAGAGGATTGGAAAATCGCTGTTGTAACCCCACTGTTCAAGAAGGGAACAAGAAAAAAGATGAAAAATTATAGGCCAATTAGCCTAACCTCAGTTGTTGGCAAAATTCTAGAATCCATCGTTAAGGATGAGATTTCTAAATTCTTGGAAGTGCAGGGTCGGATTAAGACAAGTCAGCATGGATTTAGTAAGGGGAGGTCGTGCCTGACAAACCTGTTAGAGTTCTTTGAAGAGATAACAAATAGGTTAGACCAAGGAGAGCCAATGGATGTTATCTATCTTGACTTCCAAAAGGCCTTTGACAAGGTGCCTCACGGGAGACTGCTGAGTAAAATAAGGGCCCATGGTATTCGAGGCAAGGTACTAACATGGATTGACGATTGGCTGTCAGACAGAAGGCAGAGAGTTGGGATAAAAGGTTCTTTCTCAGAATGGCAACCGGTGACAAGTGGTGTCCCGCAGGGTTCAGTGTTGGGGCCACAGCTGTTCTCTTTATATATTAACGATCTAGATGACGGGACTGGGAGCATTCTGGCCAAGTTTGCCGATGATACAAAGATAGGTGGAGGGGCAGGTAGTATTGAGGAGGTGGGGAGGCTGCAGAAAGATTTAGACAGTTTAGGAGAGTGGTCCAAGAAGTGGCTGATGAAATTCAACGTGGGCAAGTGCGAGGTCGTACACTTTGGAAAAAAGAATAGAGGCATGGACTATTTTCTAAACGGTGACAAAATTCATAATGCTAAAGTGCAAAGGGACTTGGGAGTCCTAGTCCAGGATTCTCTAAAGGTAAACTTGCAGGTTGAGTCCGTAATTAGGAAAGCAAATGTAATGTTGTCATTTATCTCAAGAGGCTTGGAATACAAAAGCAGGGATGTACTTCTGAGGCTTTATAAAGCACTGGTTAGGCCCCATTTGGAGTACTGTGAGCAATTTTGGGCCCCACACCTCAGGAAGGACATACTGGCACTGGAGCGGGTCCAGCGGAGATTCACACGGATGATCCCAGGAATGGTAGGCCTGACATACGATGAACGTCTGAGGATCGTGGGATTATATTCATTGGAGTTTAGGAGGTTGAGGGGAGATCTGATAGAAACTTACAAGATAATGAACGGCTTAGATAGGATGGACGTAGGGAAGTTGTTTCCATTAACAGGGGAGACTAGGACGCGGGGGCACAGCCTTAGAATAAAAGGGAGTCACTTTAGAACAGAGATGAGGAGAAATTTCTTCAGCCAGAGAGTGGTGGGTCTGTGGAATTCATTGCCACAGAGGGCTGTGGAGGCCGAGACGTTGAGCGTCTTCAAGACAGAAATTGATAAATTCTTGATTTCTCGAGGAATTAAGGGCTATGGGGAGAGAGCGGGTAAATGGAGTTGAAATCAACCATGATTGAATGGTGGAGTGGACTCGATGGGCCGAATGGCCTTACTTCCGCTCCTATGTCTTATGGTCTTATGGTCTTATGGGATAAGTTCCCAGCCCTTAGGGGAGATATAGAACACGTCTCTAAAAAATGGGCCAAAAGAACAAATAAGACCAATACACAGTGGCCGAAGGAAGGCACATGGTCCATAGAGAGGTGTGAGGACCAGAAGGGAATGATAAAGAACTATAAGATTAAGGATAAAACGAGCAAAAGAAGGGAAAAGCGAGAAAAGGAGTTAGAGATATTAGCCCTATTCCAACAAGAAGGGAAAGAGAGAAGAGGGGTATGGAGGGGAGGTAGAATGCAGATGCCAGTACAACTTGAGGAAAAAGCAAAATTGGAAGATCCAAACGTAGCCCCACCCCCATACTTAGAGAAACAGAGCTCCACGGGACTGTACCCAGTTATATCAGGCACAGTTGGAGGAGATCAAAAGCAAGGATAAGCTAAAGGCAAAAGAGGATCTCGCACCCAGAAAAATAGCACCAATGATGGTGGAGCAAAAGCCAGAGGAAATACCTGCACTAATCAAAGGGGGGAGCGGAGATGGAGGCCAGCCCGTCATAACCTATAACATTTCTGCCTTCCCACTGTCCATGAACCCAGGAGCCTATGGCCTAAATTATCAAAACCCATACGCCCTGCAAAGTCAGACTGACTGGAATAGAAATGGGAAAGGACAGGGAGGTGGTAGGCCACCCTATCAGAATCAGAAAGGACAGGGACAGGTTAATCATCAGACTCCGAGACAGGGACCACTGCCTGGCCCTTCAGGTGTGTGTTGGGGGTGCGGGGAGGCAGGGCACATAAAAAGGAATTGCCCGCGGAATTTCCCCAGACAGGGAGAAAACGAGCAGCAGACAGGCCAACAACTGATCCAAGGATCGCCAAACAGCATCCCGATGTTTCAAGGGCCGGTAAACCATCAGAATTCCCCATAGGGAGGCCCAGAGAACCCCGAAATGGTAGGACAGTACGTACAGATAACAGAAACTGCAGAGCAGGAACCTATAGTTAACGTTAGAGTAGGAGGGATCGAGGTCCCCATGATGATAGACACCGGCGCCACATGTACGTGCATGCAAACGAAATATGCGGATCACTTACCATTGTCAAACCAGTTTGTAAAAACTGTGGGGTTCTCGGGGAAAGTAACATTAGCTCGAATGACGACGCCGGTGCCTGTTACCATTGGAAATAAGACAACCCATGTACCTATTTTAGTATGTGATAAAACTCCTTTAAATCTATTGGGAAGGGATGCAATCCTAGGTCTAGGACTGAAATTAGAATGCACTGAACAAGGAATTGATTTGATGGGAATGTATCCACTTGAAATACCAGGAAAGGAAGGGGTTAATGTATATTGGTTGGGAGATATAGAGGAACAAGTTAAAAAACAGATATGGGAAGTTTGGGGAAAGCTTATAAACACTTGGGTTCCACAAGCCAAATGGCCAAGAACAGAATTACACAGTACAATGATATTTGATGAAGGGCAAGAACCTGAGATACAGGAGAAATGGGAAAGGGAGGCAGGACGAGAACAGGAAATAAAGTCAGGAAGTATTTTAATCGGACTAGAGGGAGTAGCCCTCACCATTGTTAGGAATGAATGGGTTAACAAATGGTTCTCTGTATCTGGGGCGGAGCCACATGTCACATTGAAAGTGAATCCGGGATACAGATCAAAAGACCTAGGACCAATGGTGTTGAGAGCACAAGATTTAGAATTTGTCCAGACAGACAATGTAGATATTTGGACGTCCAGCAATGGACAAATGACGAAAATAATTTTGGATGTTAAAATGCTTGGGAAACCGAAGCAGATAACAATAGGAGTGCAAATCGAGAAACAGGAACTGGAGTGGAGAGAGAGGTTAGAGCAGGATTTGAACTCCCTCCCGCAGGAGTTGTGGTCCAGACAGGACACGGATGTAGGGAGGGTCAAAAACGCTAATCCAGTTGAAGTCAGATTAAAGATAGGACGTCAGGGGCCGTATAGGCCGCAATACCCAATCAAGACAGAAGCAATTGAAGGAATTAGAGGGACAATTAAGGGATTGATAGAAGCAGGGGTATTAAAAGAAACCCGGAGCAGGTGTAATACACCGCTACTACCAGTGAAAAAGGCGGACGGAGAAAAATGGAGATTGGTGCATGACCTAAGGGCAATTAATGAGGTAGTGGAAGATATGCCAGCAGAGGTTCCAAACCCTTATACCTTGATGACAAATATACCACCTGAAAGTAGATGGTTTACTGTAATAGACCTATGTTCGGCATTTTTTAGTGTGGCACTAGCTCAAGAAAGTCAGTATCTCTTTGCATTTACGTACGAGGGGAAACAATACACATACAATAGGATGCCCCAAGGATTTAAACATTCCCCACATGTATTCAATCAGGTGTTGAGAGCAGATTTAGAAGGAATACAGTTGGAAGGAACACTAATACAATATGTGGATGATTTATTATTATGCACAGGAACACAAGAACAATGCAGGAAGGATAGTTTAAAACTATTGAAAAGACTAGCAGAAGGGGGCCATAAAGTTTCCAGGAAAAAGCTGCAGCTGTGCCAGAAAAAGGTAGAATACTTGGGGAGAGAAATATCAGCAGGACAGAAGGAGATAGCTTCACAGCAAATAGAAGCAGTACTAAAAGTTCCGAAACCACGGACGGTGGGACAAATGATGACATTTTTGGGAATGACAGGATTCAGTTCAGAATGGGTGGAAAGCTATGCCGAAAAAACGCAGGCACTACGAAAGATAATGAAGGAGGCAGGGTGCGAAGAATTAAAAGCCAAACTAAAATGGGATAAAGATGCTTCAGACGCATTTGAAAACGTGAAAAGAGAAATGGCACAGGCACCAGCCTTGGCTTTACCGACCTATGACAAGCCCTTTGACTTATTTGTGAGTAACAGAGAAGCCGGATTTGCTACAGCAATGTTAATGCAGGAAAATTGCAAGGGTAGACGAAGGCAGGCTGCAGCATATTACAGTCCCAAGCTAGACGACGTAGCGATGGGATACCCTCCGTGCTATCAAGGCCTGGCAGCAGCTTGGTGGGCGTACGAAAAGGCAGCCACGGTCACAATGGGATATCCGATAAACATACATGTATACCATAAGGTAGCTGAATTGATTGAGCAAGGAAAATTTGTGCTGACACCTGCTAGGATCCATCATTATCGAATGCTAACCACATTTCCAGATATCACGATAATAAAGTGCAACAGAGTAAATCCAGCTGATTACATGCCATTACCTCATGAAGGAGAAGAACATGAATGCTTAAGAGAAGCAAAAACATTTATGAAACTGAGGAAAGATTTAAGAGCAGAGGGACTAGTGACAGAAGGGAAAAGGATACTGTATGTAGATGGCTCATGTTACAGGGATCACTTAGGAAACCACGCAGGCTATGCCATAGTCGAACAAAGACCAGGAGGACTTGAAGTTATAGAAGCAGAGAAATGTGAACAGCCCTGTTCGGCCCAATTAGCAGAGCTTAAAGCATTGACCAGAGCATGTGAGCTAGCAAACGGGGAAGCAGTGGAAATTTATACTGATTCGGCCTATGCCCACGGGGTCTGCCATCTGTTCGGGGCAATATGGAAGCAAAGGGGATTTAGGAAAAGCGGAGGAGGACCAATACAACACGAAGGTCAAATCAGGGCTTTAATAAGGGCCATGATGGGTCCAAGGGAATTAGCCATAATTAAGTGTCAGGCGCATAAAAGGGGAGCAGACAGCATCACACAGGGAAACACCAAAGCCGACAAGGCAGCTGAAGAAGCGTCAGGATGCATTGAGGCTACGATAGCCCCAGTAGAAATAGCAAGGCCGCACCCAGGGCCAGGTACGGGGGATATCGAACCTCATATCACATTAGAAGATGTAGCACAGTTACAGGAGGAAACCTCTGTAGCTGAAAAGGCAATGTGGAAAGATAGAGGAGCACTACAGGGACAACAGGACAGGATATGGAGAAATGGGGAGGGATTGGTCATCGCACCCACATCATTACTAACCGTACTAATTAGCGAAGCGCATGGAGTGGACCACTGTGCAAGAGGAGAAGTGGCTAGAAAGATCAAGAAGGAAAGATTCTGGTCACCATACCTGCAAAACTCGATTGACTACATACTAAGTCAGTGTGAGGTGTGTGCTCAGAATAACATCAGGAAGGGCATTACTGCCCCAATAGGGCATATACCCATTCCTGAAGGACCATTTAAACATCTATGCATGGACTATGTGGATATGGGAAAGGTGGTAAGAGGGAAAAGATACATGCTAGTGATTATTGATAGATTCAGCAGATGGATAGAAGCAACGCCATCCAAAGATCAAGGATCTGGAACGGTGATTAACTTCCTGTCAAAAGAAATTATCCCAAGATTTGGTATACCCACGCAATTAAGTTCAGACAATGGATCTGCTTTTATAGGAAGGGCACTGAGAGAGACACTCTCGGCACTCCGAATAAAGCAGAAGTTTGGATGTGTATATCATCCTCAATCCCAAGGAATGGTGGAGAGAGCAAACGGGACCCTTAAGGCTAAAATAAGCAAAATTTGCAATGAAACAGGGAAAAACTGGATAGATGCTCTGCCATTGGCTCTAATGCAATACAGGAGTCAGGAAAACAGAATCACACATTTGAGCCCACATGAAATGATGACAGGAAGAGTAATGCCGGTACCTAAGATCAGGGGATCAGGAGGTCCTACGCTAGAATGTTTAGATCAAAGCACAAAAGAATATATACAACAATTAACTGTTATACATAGAACTATATTTGAACAGGAAAAAGCCAAGGAGGAGGAGAATCCGGTAACAGAACATCAGATCAAACCTGGAGATCGAGTATACATCAGAAAGTTCCGGAGACGTTGGAACGAACCGAGACGAGAAGGACCGTTTGAAGTCACCAAAGTGTCTCCCACGGCGTTGCAAGTAGAAGGCAGCACACTGTGGTATCACTTGAACCATTGTACCAGAACGGTACCAGGGGTGGGGGAGAGAAGGGAAATTGAAGAAGTACACAGAGTGGATAGAAGTGATAGGGAGGAAGAGATAGAAATACAAGGGGAGAATCGTGGGGAGGAGGCACAGAGCCAAGGAAGAACAAAAAGAATAGAGGATGATGAAAGTGGTTCTGTACATGAGCTGGCTGATGATACAAATGCCCAGCCTGAGCCTATTAGTTAAGGTGCCGAGGGAGGTGAGGACAGGGAAGGGGCCCCATTCCCCACCTGGGACTTGGAAACTATTTCCCTTAGGGACTTCCGTGACCCATAGAAAAGGAGAATGGGATACAGAAGACATAAGGGTGCAGAATCAGGAAGATAGAGTATTAAGACGAACAAAACGTGAACGATTAGTGAGCACAAATACTATTTGGGAGAAAGCGCAGAAAAACAAATGGTGGAAATGGGCTGAGTATACAGGTCAGAGAAACAGTGATGGGAAAGAGTGTGTAGTATGTGCATCAGAGAAACCTAACACCCAAGTAACTGATATACCATGGGGATCAGGAGACTGTGGAACCAGGAAACAAAGCTGGAGAAAGGAAAATTGCCGTCCATATACCACATATATGCGGTATCATATGATAGGGAATCGGAACTACTCGTATGAGAAGATAAACTGTTCCGGATCCGCATGTGATAACCTTTGTAAAGGTGAGCCGCCGTTGTGTCAATACCACTGCATCCTGTTTGCTGGGGTAAAAAAGGGCATCTACAACTTGACCCACAGATGTCCAAAGTGGCTAAAAACGGCAGTGGACGCGGTCCCAAAGGAATGGAGTGTAGAGCCCAACGTACAAATCCAAGATTGCTATTGGAGGGAAAGTAGCACAGGAAGTAGTGTGGGAAATTACACAGGAGAGTGTGAAAGGATTTGGAATATAACCGATGCTCTTAATCTGATCATCTCAGGAGGGGGATGGGCACCCCCTCCTTATGCGTTAGACTATCAAGAAAATCAACTGGCCGATCTCTGGTGGCTTTGTGGCCCGGAGAAAGGGCTATTGGCAAAATTACCACAGAATTGGAAGGGACTATGTGCCCGAGTTATGCTTGCCCAGAGCATTGTGATACTACCGGTGGAAAGAGAAATTAAATCACAAAAAGTTAAGAGGGCATATACCCCTGACCCTACGATAAAATTGGACGCAATCGGACAGCCCCGCGGCATCCCGAATGAGTTCAAAGCTAGGAACGAAATAGCTGCAGGGTTTGAATCCCTCTTTGTTTGGATCACACCCAGCAAGAATACTGAGTGGATCAATTACATCTATTATAATCAGCAGAGGTTTATTAATTATACGAATGATGCCCTGGAGGCCTTAGGAGAGCAGTTGGATGCGACCAGCAAAATGGCGTGGCAAAATCGTTAGATTGGCTCCTGGCAGAGAAAGGAGGGGTGTGTGTTATGTTTGGGGATCAGTGCTGCACATTTATCCCTAGTAACACTAATCCAGAGGGGTCATTTACACAAGCCATGAATAAGTTAAAAAATCTTAAGAAAGAAGTGAAAGAAAATGCTGGGTTTGGGCATGAGGTATGGAGTTGGCTGGACAGAATATTAGGAAGATGGGGGGCGTGGTTTGCCAAAGCTGGAGCTGTAGCAATCGCAACAATAATCATTCTGGGATTGATATTTTGTTGTTTTTTACCCGCCCTGAGATCCTTCCTTACCAGAATGGCAGCGCGGCAGATGGTGACGCGGGTGCTAAGCAGCTCACGCTCGAGAGAAAAAACAGAGGAATGGGAAAACCTTGAGCCGCCCCCGCTGAGTGGATTCACAATGACCTTGGTCGAAGTTGAAACTCGTCACTCTGTAAAATAACTACAATAGTGGAAGATCGCCTTGTGACAACAATAGCACCTTGCTGAAGTCCGCGCGAAACCAGGAGAACTTAGTCTGTACACAGGAATCAGTCTTTTTCCCTTCCCTAGACAAGAGTGGGAAGGTTTTTGGCTGATGACTGTCAGGGGCAGGCAATCTGGAGGAGCAACCCAAAAATCAGAACCGGGATAGACAAATTATGATAAAGTTAGAATAGGGACACTGATCCCTGACCAAAATAGTCGGCTCCTCCACATCGCCTGGGAAAAGTGATTAAAATAAAATACAAATGGGATTGAGCAAGGGGATTATTTGAGCTTGATAATTGGGATGAGGCTAGGGAAGCCTCAAAGGGGGGATTGTAAGGGAAATTGTATTAGATATTGTATGAGCTAGGCATGAAATTCAGATTCACAGGTTTTAATAAAATGATATAGCAGATTTAGGTGAGTAGTGAGATGGGTATATAACCTAAAGTAACCTCGTGTGACCCGACCTAATATAATCAAGTGGAGTCGATATGATCAAAGTGGAGGAACTAGAGGAACTAGAGAAGTAATATAGCAATCACTAATTAAGGAAAGCAAACAATAGTCACTTAAGAAAACAAGGAAGACTGCTCGGTGGTTCAACTTAATAGTGGACCATAAATCAGCAGAGAGAATGTCTTTTCTTCTAAACACATTAGTGGACCATAAATCAGCAGAGAGGATGTCTTTTCTTCTAAACACATTCGGCCTTAGCCTGCAAAACCACGATTATTGGACAAACAGAAAAGTTCAGATAAGAGCAAGAGTTATAACCACCATGGTTTAAGAGACAAAGAGATATAACAGGGAATGACCAATTGCAAAGAAAACAGATAAAGGGTCAACTAAAACTAATGGTGGCCAAAGAAAGGTCGGGCTGTAGGGTAAGATAACAACCAAGGACAGGCTGTAAAAGGGAGATGAGGATCTTGAGATATGAGGCTGAAATGTACATAAAAGATTGTAAGCCCAAGGGCTCTTTGGATTGATCCGGAGATCCCGACTTTTTCGCTTGTGCTGAGAAATAAAGTCTATTGCTTGGAAGATCGCTGCTCAGACTCTCTGTTGTAAACCGATGTGAACGAATTGTCGTCCTGGGGAACCACGACACTCCCAGGACTATTGAAAGCAGAAATAGAATCCTGGAGGGATGAGAGAGAAAAGTTAAGCCAGAATTGAACAAACGATTGGGACCAATCTTTTTACTAATTGTTGGAAAGTTTCATTTTTAAAAATACAAATAGATGCTGGATTCAAATTGAATATTCATATTTTTTGTTTGAAAACCTTGAGTCAGTTTTGTAACCTTAAGTCTAGAATTCTTACTTAGATAATAGAGCCTCAGATCAATTTAAGAGGTGAGAACTTTCCTCAAACAAACTCAGTTTTGAAAGCACAGGGCAAAAAACATACTTGTCTCTCCTCATGCGGCGTCTGTCCATCCAGTCTACAATCCTCGTAGTTTCTCCACATACAATGATCTTCCAAGATATCCCTGATAAATGTGAGGTGATTCATTTTGGTAGGACAAATTTAAATGTGGATTACAGGGTCAAAGGTAGGGTTCTGAAGACTGTGGAGGAACAGAGAGATCTTGGGGTCCATATCCACAGATCTCTAAAGGTTGCCAGTCAAGTGGATAGAGCTGTGAAGAAGGCCTATAGTGTGTTAGCTTTTATTAACAGGGGGTTGGAGTTTAAGAGCCGTGGGGTTATGCTGCAACTGTACAGGACCTTGGTGAGACCACATTTGGAATATTGTATGCAGTTCTGGTCACCTCACTATAAGAAGGATGTGGAAGCGCTGGAAAGAGTGCAGATGAGATTTACCAGGATGCTGCCTGGTTTGGAGAGTAGGTCATATGAGGAAAGGTTGAGGGAGCTAGGGCTGTTCTCTCTGGAGCGGAGGAGGCTGAGGGGAGACTTAATAGAGGTGTATAAAATGATGAAGGGGATAGATAGAGTGAACGTTCAAAGACTATTTCCTCGGGTGGATGGAGCTATTACAAGGGGGCATAACTATAGGGTTCGTGGTGGGAGATACAGGACGGATATCAGAGGTAGGTTCTTTACGCAGAGAGTGGTTGGGGTGTGGAATGGACTGCCTGCAGTGATAGTGGAGTCAGACACTTTAGAAACATTTAAGCGGTTATTGGATAGGCACATGGAGCACACCAGGATGATAGGGAGTGGGATAGCTTGATCTTCGTTTCAGATAAAGCTCGGCACAACATCGTGGGCCGAAGGGACTGTTCTGTGCTGTACTGTTCTATGTTCTATGTTCTATATCCAGTACCCTGGTCATTTGGCTGAAGATCAACACCGAGAACCTGTGGAAAAGAAGAACAATCATCAGGGTAATCGGTTGATCGGTAGCCAAGAACACAGCGCAGATACACAAATGCTTCAAAAACCTACATCTACTGATGTGGATAATGGAAACCAAATTCCAGTGGTAACATGCAGGATGCAGAGTAATCTCGTAAACTCGTTATAGTACAGGAGGCATAAATGAACACACAAAACCAACTCCAATTTTATAATTCATACAATGTGAACTGTCCATGTGACCCAGCTGCCATGATTGATGGGAATGATTTCGAAGGGTTTATATTCCAGGTGGATTCCAGACGGTGCTGCAGTTTGGGCAGCAAAACTTAAACCCTAATCAAAAAATAGCTGCAATCCCAAACCATGTAATTATCCCTTTCACCTTCTCCCAACACGTTAGCCCCCAATTTTCAGAATATTTGGCTCCTGTAACTATTCCCCCGGAAGGAGGATGGGGCCCATCAAGCATTGCAGAGGCCTGTGATCCAACTCTCCTCATGAAGAATATTTGATGGTAAATCGGCCAGTTTTTGGGAGCCCCCAGCCCCAGTGGATGGCGTGTGGCAGGCCAGAATGACTAAAACAGAATGCGATTTCAGATCAAGACACACCATTGTTTTAAACAGTCACTAAAACTTGTGAAATAAAAGCTAAATAGATGGAAGCAAAGTTCTGGAAATACTCAGCAGGTCAGGCAGCATCTGTGGAGAGGGGAGTTCTGAAGAGTCATAGTTGACCCTTCGCTGATGCTACCAGATTAGTTGCGTATTTTCAGCAGTTTTTAACTCATTAAAACCTGTGCTGATTTGTAACCCATAACATCACAGCATGCAATCTGCTGTACCTTGCTGCACAGGTCAAATGCTGCCATGGTGTCATCAGTGATCATTTTCAAATTCTTTTGCAGACATTGTCGTGGAAATCCTTGCATGCTTACGAAGGCTAAACATCACAAACCCCTTTCATTTACTAAAAATCCTGTTCTATTTTTGATCAGTCTACAGCACAGGTACAGGAGTGCTCCAGAGCATGACAAAGTCTGACATCGCACTCGGAAATGCACAAATAACCATGCAGGCGGTTGTTTACAGCCAATCTATATACCAGGATGTTTGATTTTCCACTCCACCCGATTTCCTTCTATATGGATTGGACTACACAGTAGTTTTTGTTCAATTCCTCCTGGTCTCCAGAGTCTCAACTAATTTGGTCATGGATTCGAGTTCGAGTGACTGGCATGCTCTTTGAATTTCCAATCGAATCTGAATCCAAACCTACATCCTCCCAAAGTAGGAACATTAACATTAAGCTAATTCTTAATCCATTGAGACAATGTCATCTATTTCACAAAGCGTGAACTTTATTACTATATTTACTCTCTAATCACAGATTTGTTGAACATATTCTAAAACCTAATTTGCATTGTGTTTTAGTTTGGTTATCTCCTCAAGGAGATCTCAGTAAGCTTCTTTGCCTGTCCTACTATAACTAAAACCATTGCTGATTCCAGAGTTTATTACATATTAATTTATAACACATTTTGGAATATTTTCAATTAATTTCCCTTTACGGTCTGACAATCGTTAATTTGGGCCTTATGCCTTATGTTGGCCACCCCCACCCCGTCCGAGCTACTCAAGTATCCACGAAACTATCAAATCACTCCATGTCTCCTTCCTATAGAAAGATTGAAAGACAGAAAGGGAAACAAAAGCCTTGACCAGGCCTGCGGCTGACCTTGCTCCTTCACTTTCGGCAGCAGTTTGTCCAGTACCACCATTTTGCCACTGTTAACTACCAGGTGAGTGTCAGTGGTGTAAGGTGGGCCAGGTTCAGCTCCGTCAAACAGATAGGGGTGGTTGCAGCACTTGCGCAGTTGCATCAGTCTATTCAATAGACGCATTTTGTCCATTTTCCTGAGGAGTTCAGGATGTCAATATCCTTCATTAATATCCTGGTGTACCTGTCAGCAAGGCCAGAATTAAAACTCATCACACCAACTTGGAGATAAATTCATTTTTTTAATGGAGCTCAACAGAAAGCAATTACAACCTAAAATGAATGCTTTGTTCTATAGGCGCCTCGGACAAAGTCTAGGATCCACATTCCAACCCCTCTCACCTACCAGGGAACAGGGTGCTCCATCTAAGCCTCACAGATATAGAAACCCATATCTTACGACTAATACACACTCGACATTTTGTTCATTGATATAAAGTACAATTCATTCCAGGTGGCCAGGGTTTGAAGGGATGGGAATATTCCTTTTCATCTAACTTGGATGCGAGCAATATGAAGTACTCTGGGATTAAGTATTTGTAACGCAGAAACAGGCCACTTCGATCAACAATTCCAGATCAGTGTTCATGATAAGAGTCTCCTCACACCTTCGATTTCTTTTTCCATTCTATGTTTAACAAACTTCCCTAAAATGCATCAATGTCATGCCTCTCCATGTGGTAGTGAGTTCCACACTAACCACTCTGCCACTTTCTTTTTTGAATCTTCTTCTAAATTCCTGTTTGATTTATTAGTGACTGTTTTATATTTATGGCAGCGATCCTGGCATCATCGGGAGGCAATGACATTGTGTTACATCGGGTGCAGTCTTATTTTGAAGGGCTTTGCAGCGTTCTCCTTGACCAACCATGATAGACATGGTTAATAGGTTTGGAGGGGACACCTCACTAGTACCTGATCAGGTGGGTATCAATAATGGGCTGCATTGGGGTTTGAAAGAAGAAAGCCCAAAGCTGAGAGCAAAGTAGTTTGAAAGCACTGTAATAATCACACTTGAATGGCAATCGTCCAATCTGAATTCAATGATGATCTTCTGTTTCGGGAAAAAATAATGGAAATGATTGAGGGAAGTTAGAATTCCAAACACAAAAATCTTACAGATCAGACGGAAGCAAGATGGTCAATAGTAGGGAGTCAGCCTATTATTGATGCATTGGGTAAAATCACACTCGCTTACACTGGTGAATCTATTCCCTTCGTTCTACAAATGCTCTAATTGTTGATTGAAGTGCAGGACAATTTCAATGAGTTGTTGCAAGATGATGCCGTACTTCACAATGCAACACATTAAGATTCACAAGTTGTGCACTCACCATTCCCGTTGCATTTTGCTCAGGCCGACATACATTTTGACTTCCTTTTTTGGCGGCAGGCTCTTTTCTACCTCAGCTTTAATATGTGGGAGGAGGAAGGGTCTCAATACCTAATTCAGGTGAGAATACATGCTTTTTACACACTGATGATGCCCAAGAAGGTCAAGCAAAATAATGCAATGTTACAAAAGCTGCACTGAACAGTTCTGTGGACTGAAGCACAGGTTCAACAAAAACAGCTGAACAAGCCATGGGTTGAAGCACATCTACAGGTGTGGGCTGAATGTTCACTTGATGAAAACACCTGCAACTTCAGATTAGATTGTCAACAGCTTTATTCTGCAACAGAACAGATCAGACCTTGGAATCCAACCCTTCATGAGAAAATACAGTAACCATAGAACCATAGAAAATTACAGCTCAGAAACAGGCCTTTTGGCCCTTCTTGTCTGTGCCGAACCATTTTTTGCCTAGTCCCACTGACCTGCACTTGGACCATATCCCTCCACACCCCTCTCATCCATCAGCCCGTCCAAGTTTTTCTTAAATGGTAAATGTTTCCCACTTCATCCGGCTGCTCATTCCACACTCCCACCACTCTCTGCGTGAAGAAGCCCCCCCTAATATTCCCTTTAATCTTTTCTCCTTTCACCCTTAACCCATGCCCTCTGGTTTTTTTCTCCCCGAGCCTCAGTGGAAAAAGCCTGCTTGCATTCACTCTATCTATACCCATCAAAATCTTATACACCTCTCTCAAATCTCCCCTCAATCTTCTACGCTCCAGGGAATAAAGTCCCAACCTATTCAATCTCGCTCTGTAACTCAGGTTCTCAAGTCCCGGTAACATCCTTGTGAACCTTCTCTGCACTCTTTGAACCTTATTTAAATCCTTCCTGTAACTTGGTGATCTTCTTTTGTATATACTTGTAAAAGCTCTTATAGTTTACCCTCATATTCCATTTTTAATCAATCTTCTGTGGCATTTTACTGGTTTCAAAAACACTCCCAATGCTCAAGCTTGTTACTATTCCTTGTCATATGATAAGCCTCTTCTCTTAATCTAACACAATCGTTAATGCTCTCAATAAGCCACAGATGGATGTTTCTTGCAGAGCGTTTATTTCCCAATTTCATTGATGAACATTTAAAGAAAGAAATCAAAATTTTCAATGTTCACGATCAACCTCAGCAGGCTCTCCTCTCAAACCTAAAACCAATTAGATAGGGACAAGATTCTTGTTGATGATTGTGGAAATATGTCACTTGCAGACCATCATATGGAATTCAATTGTGATGTGAATATTTGCCTGTGGATCTTTTACTATGAGATTACCAATTAACCCTACCTCATTGCACAATACTAGATCAGGGCGGTATGGTGGCTGTGGTTAGCACTACTGCTTCACAGACCAGGGACCCGGCTTCAATTCTGGCCTTGGGTGACTGTTTTTGGGGAGTTTACATGTTCTCTCCGTGTCTGCGTGGGTTTCCTTTGGGTGCTCCAGTTTACCCTCTCAGTCTGATGTGCAGGTTAGGTGGATTGGCCATGCTACATTTCCCCTTAAGTGTCCCAAGATGTGTAGGTTGGTGGGGTAACTAAGTGGGATTAAGGGGATAGTAACCTTAAATTCACTTTCCTCATTCCTCAACAATGTACATTTCTACAACGCCTTTAACATAGGTGGCATGGTGGCACAGTGTTTGGCACTCCTGTCTCACAGCGCCAGGGACCCAGGTTCGATTCTGGCCTCGGGTCACTCTCTGTGTGGAGTTTGCGCATTCTCCCCGTGTCTGCTCCGGTTTCCTCCCACATTCCAAAGATGTGCGGGTTCGGTTGATTGGCTAGGCTAAATAAACCGTTGGTGTCAGTGCGATTGGCGGGGTAAATATGTGGGGTTGGTGCAAACTTGATGGGCCAAATGGCCTCCTTCTGCACTGTCGGGATTCTATGATAATAAGATGTCTACAGGATCATCACAGGGGCAATTATCACACAAATTTGACACCGAGCTACCAAAAAACCCATTGAGAGGTGACCAAGGAGTTTTTAAAGCAGTGTCTTAAATAAGGATGAGCTGGAGAGGCAGAGAGATTTAGGGAAATAATTCCAGTGCTTTGGGCTAAACAGCTGAAGGTTGACCATCAGCGATGCACAAATGGAGCAGTGGACAGAACTTGGTTCATGTCAGCAGCAGTTCTGATGAATTGAATCTTCCACGTGGTGCAAGGTGGGAGGCTGTTTAGGAAAACCTCGTGCTAATTAAGGGTTTGAACAAGGGCGGGCGATATTATGGTGGTGGTATTGGTAATATTAAGAATATGGGGTTGGAAATGTAGTTCAGGCTCAATTAGGATATCACAATTGCAAATAGTTTAGTTCAGCCTCAGACAGACAGGAACCAGACAGAGGTTTGGAGTGAATGGTTAGGAAATGGAGCTTGTAGTGTGAACAGAAGAGGAGATAAATCAGAGTAATTGTAACCTACCATTCCTCCTCTCCCCCAACCCATTTCAGCTTCTCAAATAGTGGATAGACATTTCAGCAAATAAAAATTATTCTATTTCCCTTACCCTGCACCTCCCAAAATGTGATAAAAACACTTTAATTGAGCAAGTCTTCCTGATCAGGAAGCAGTTCTACTAGAGATCCAGCATCAATTGAAATGTTCTTATCAAGGTCGGGATCAGCAATTGGAACAGCCCGTGGGGATGCTGAATGGGCCTTGTTACCAAGGTCAACTGAGGAGTTCAATATATGGCCACAGAATAAATAATTGAGAGTAAATGAAGCGGAAGAAATCTCTCCCCCTTCACCATATTATGTAATATCTGAAGTGATTCAAATTATTCAGATCTGGGTAAAATGTCCACCCTAATTAAAAACACCTGTGGTAGTTGCCTACATCGAGTGAAAGGCAATAATTATCTATTCGTCTCATCAATTTCTAAGTTGCCTATTCCAGCACCTTAAATGCCATGTTTACTTCAGGCACTATTTACTGAATGCAAGAACACCTGGTAAATGTTCATTTAGCTTTGTGCCCTTTAACATTTCTAATCCATTCTAAGTGGGATGCAGCTGGACTGGGCAGAAACCATTCTCGTTACACGAATAGAGCCACCACTTAATTCCAGTGGATCGCAGGTAAGTCATGTCTGCAAGAAGTGGTGGAACTAGAAAATGCTGGAATCCATCATTAAAGAAGAAATAGCAGGCCATCTGGGTAAGAATGGTTCGATTCAGCAGACGCAGCATGGATTCATGAGGGGAAAGTCGTGCTTGACGAACTTGTTGGATTTTTATGAAGATGTGACTGGTGCGGTTGATGGAGGGGAACCGGTGGATGCGGTGTTTTTGGATTTCCAAAAGGCGTTTGATAAGGTGCCTCACAAAAGGTTGCTGAAGAAGATTGGGTCACACGGAGTTGTGGGTAGGGTGTTCACGTGGATTGGGGATTGGATATCCGACAGGAAGCAGAGCGTCAGAATAAATGGGTACTTTTCTGGTTGGCGGATGGTAACTAGTGGCGTGCCGCAGGGATCGGTACTGGGGCCTCAACTATTTACCATTTATATAGACGATCTGGAGGAGGGGACTGAGTGTAGGGTAACAAAGTTTGCTGACGACACAAAGATAAATGCAAAAGCGTATCGTGTGGAGGGCATGGAAGGTCTGCAGAGAGATTTGGACAGGCTGAGTGAGTGGGCGAGGATCTGGCAGATGGAGTATAACGTTGACAAATGCGAGGTTATTCACTTTGGAGGAAATAATAGCAAATTGGATTATTATCTAAATGGAAAAAAATTACAACTTGCTACTGTGCAAAGGGACCTGGGGGTCCTTGTGCATGAGACGCAAAAACCCAGTCTGCAGGTGCAACAGGTGATCAAGAAGGCAAATGGGATGTTGGCCTATACCGCAGGGGGATAGAATATAAAAGCAGAGATCTCTTGCTGCATCTGTACAGGGCATTGGTGAGGCCGCAGCTGGAATACTGTGTGCAGTATTGGTCCCCTTATTTGCGGAAGGATATATTGGCCTTGGAGGGAGTGCAGAGAAGGTTCAGCAGGTTGATACCAAAGATGAGGGGTGTTGATTATGAGGTGAGACTGAGCAGATTGGGTTTGTACTCGTTGGAATTTAGAAGGCTGAGGGGGGATGTTACAGAGACCTATAAGATAATGAAGGGGGCTGGATAGGGTAGAGGTGGAGAGATTCTTTCCACTTCGAAAGGAAACTCGAACGAGAGGGCACAGCCTCAAAATAAAGGGGGGTCAGTTTCGGACAGAGTTGAGGAGGAACTTCTTCTCTCAGAGGGTGGTGAATCTCTGGAATTCTCTGCCCACTGAAGTGGTGGAGGCTACCTCGTTGAATATGTTTAAATCACGGATAGATGGATTCCTGATCGGTAAGGGAATTAGGGGTTATGGGGATCAGGTGGGTAAGTGGAACTGATCCACTTCAGATCAGCCATGATCTTATTGAATGGTGGGGCAGGCTCGAGGGGCTCGATGGCCTACTCCTGCTCCTATTTCTTATGTTCTTAATCACTTCATAAAAGTCAAATTAATTTGTAATTCACACGCAGTAACTCAAAATTTAACACTGCGCGGGATAAACAGTTAGTAGAATATAGACCCTCAGTTTTTGCCATCACATTTTTAATCAATGAATTAACAGTTCTAAATCTACCGGGGCAAGTCAAAGGCCAGGAATCCTGCGGTGAGTAACTCGCCTCCTTACTCCCCGAAGCATCTCCACCAGATACAAAGCATAAGTCAGGGGTGTGATGGATACTCTCCATTTGCCTGGATGAGTGCAGCTCCAACAACAGTCATGAAGTTCAACACCATCCAGGACAAAGCAGCCCACTTGATTGCTGCCCCTTCCACAAACTCCCTCCACCACCGATGAACAGTGACAGCCGTGTGTACCATCTACAAGATGCACTGCAGGAATTCACCAGGGTTCCTTCGGCTGCACCTTCCAAACTCTCAGCCACTGTCAGCTAGAAGGACAAGAGCAGCAGGTACCTGGGGACACCACCACCTGGACGTTTCCCTCCAAGTCACTCCTCATCCTGACTTTGGAAACATATCGCTGCTTGTTCACCGTCATTGGATCCAAAAACCTGGAACTCCTTCCCTAACAGCACTGTGGATGTACCTGGAACTTCAGGGACTGCAGTGGTTCAAGAAGGCAGCTCACCAGCACCTTCTGTAGGGCAACTTGGGATGGCCAATAAATGCTGGTCTAGTCAACGACCATCCACACCCAGTAAATGAAGAAAAGAAACCTTGCTGTTTCTTCAAATTAGCCCCAAACACTCTCAAGGCACATCACTTCATCACACAAATATACAACTTTGTGAATAATATTTCTGAAGGCGATGGGCCCGAAATAACTTTGCATTTTAATGACATCCCGGTATCAGAATACAGATAAGATAAGAAGCTTCCCATGTACAATCGCTCAACCAGCTTCTGGTCCCCGAAGCAGTTGTTTGTGTCAAACCAAGAATCAAAGTCCTGCAAAGAACAACAAGTGGCTCTAGTCATGCCAACCCCAAACGTTTTAGCATATTGTGTTACTTCCATCAACGCCTCATCCAATGGTTTCAATGATTACATTGTTTATCACGAGAAGAACAAGAATGGCAATTTAAAAAGGTAGCATCCAAATTAGATCGCTCACAAATGATTTCATAAAACAGATGCACAGCTGCTCATAACAATTGCAAATCAGTTTCAGCTGGTCGGCAGGTGAGCAATTCAACATGGAAAAAAATCATTTTTTCCCTTGGACCACCTACTCCCATCTCTGTAACAAGCTACAGGACACCCACACAGGAAGAATGGGCAGTTAGGCATTCAGTTAGAAACATAGCTTTTCTTACTTTAACAAAAATAAATAAATACTAAAATACTTCTGACAGCTAATTTGTGGATTGAGATAGATCTGGATAAAGTAAGCTCTCACCCCAGCATGCTTTTAATGTAAGTTTAGAATTGTGACACAAGGTGACAGTTTTGCTGAAGGAAACATCAAGCATGTTAAATCCGCTTCGCAGTGTAAGGCAGATGTGACACTGAGCATCAGGAATGGTCAATAGCAGTTTGAAGGGTTCGAGGAGCAGACATCACCAATTGGACACTGCATCGGCACACATATGGTGAATATAGTGCTCAGAAAATGTGGGCAGGTGGACAAATTAATACACAGACTGCGGCCATTTAGCTCCCTGGCTGCTCCCAATGCAAGGAACAATGGTGTCACACAACACCCTCCAGCAAGTTGGACAGCTTCCCCTGACACTCGCTTCAAAAATGAAAAAGACACAACTTTGCAGCATTCTCTCATGCCTTCCAAAAAGAAATAGGTTGAAACACTGTAATTGAACCTTAGACAAACGGTGCAGTCACTGTCAAGCTGCTTTTCTCATTACTTACTGCAGACGAATTGAAGACATCCAGGAGGAGGAAGTTGAGCAGAGCCCAGAGTTCGTGCAGGTTGTTCTGAAGTGGTGAACCCGTGAGCAATAATCCATTTGTTGTTTTAAATTCTCTCACTATTTCAGAGAGCTGTAAATTTAGCAGATTTAAAAACATGACTGTACAAACTGGGTACAAGTTCGAATCATACGACTGGCACAACTGTAGATTCAGACTGCATTTAAAAGTTCGCTGATCTTTTAGGTGTTTATTCGTGTCTGTCATTTCTCCAATGGAGACAGTGAGTATTCAAACTGAGTGCAGTCAGACAGAGACACCAGGAGATGGAGACAGTGAGGGGGGTAACTGAGTGCAGTTAGACAGGGACACCAGGAGATGGAGACAGTGAGGGGGTAGCTGAGTGCAGTTAGACAGAGACACCAGGAGATGGAGACAGTGAGGGGGTAACTGGGTGCAGTTAGACAGGGACACCAGGAGATGGAGACAGTGAGGGGGTAACTGGGTGCAGTTAGACAGAGACACCAGGAGATGGAGACAGTGAGGGGGGTAACTGAGTGCAGTTAGACAGAGACACCAGGAGATGGAGACAGTGAGGGGGGTAACTGAGTGCAGTGAGACAGAGACACCAGGAGATGGAGACAGTGAGTATTCTAACTGAGTGCAGTCAGACAGGGCCACCAGGAGATGGAGACAGTGAGGGGGTAACTGAGTGCAGTTAGACAGAGACACCAGGAGATGGAGACAGTGAGTATTCTAACTGAGTGCAGTTAGACAGAGACACCAGGAGATGGAGACAGTGAGTATTCTAACTGAGTGCAGTTAGACAGAGACACCAGGAGATGGAGACAGTGAGTATTCTAACTGAGTGCAGTTAGACAGAGACACCAGGAGATGGAGACAGTGAGTATTCTAACTGAGTGCAGTTAGACAGAGACACCAGGAGATGGAGACAGTGAGGGGGGTAACTGAGTGCAGTTAGACAGAGACACCAGGAGATGGAGACAGTGAGGGGAGTAACTGGGTGCAGTTAGACAGGGACACCAGGAGATGGAGACAGTGAGGGGGTAACTGGGTGCAGTTAGACAGGGACACCAGGAGATGGAGACAGTGAGTATTCTAACTGAGTGCAGTTTGACAGAGACACCAGGAGATGGAGACAGTGAGGGGGTAACTGGGTGCAGTTAGACAGGGACACCAGGAGATGGAGACAGTGAGGGGGTAACTGGGTGCAGTTAGACAGGGACACCAGGAGATGGAGAACGTGAGGGGAGTAACTGGGTGCAGTTAGACAGAGACACCAGGAGATGGAGACAGTGAGGGGGGTAACTGGGTGCAGTTAGACAGAGACACCAGGAGATGGAGACAGTGAGTATTCTAACTGAGTGCAGTCAGACACGGACACCAGGAGATGGAGACAGTGAGGGGGTAACTGAGTGCAGTTAGACAGAGACACCAGGAGATGGAGACAGTGAGTATTCTAACTGAGTGCAGTCAGACAGGGACACCAGGAGATGGAGACAGTGAGGGGGTAACTGAGTGCAGTTAGACAGAGACACCAGGAGATGGAGACAGTGAGTATTCTAACTGAGTGCAGTTAGACAGAGACACCAGGAGATGGAGACAGTGAGTATTCTAACTGAGTGCAGTTAGACAGAGACACCAGGAGATGGAGACAGTGAGGGGGGTAACTGAGTGCAGTTAGACAGAGACACCAGGAGATGGAGACAGTGAGGGGAGTAACTGGGTGCAGTTAGACAGGGACACCAGGAGATGGAGACAGTGAGGGGGTAACTGGGTGCAGTTAGACAGGGACACCAGGAGATGGAGACAGTGAGTATTCTAACTGAGTGCAGTTTGACAGAGACACCAGGAGATGGAGACAGTGAGGGGGTAACTGGGTGCAGTTAGACAGGGACACCAGGAGATGGAGACAGTGAGGGGGTAACTGGGTGCAGTTAGACAGGGACACCAGGAGATGGAGAAAGTGAGGGGAGTAACTGGGTGCAGTTAGACAGAGACACCAGGAGATGGAGACAGTGAGGGGGTAACTGGGTGCAGTTAGACAGAGACACCAGGAGATGGAGACAGTGAGGGGGGTAACTGAGAGGACATGGACAGATTGTTGTAATGAGATGAACAATAAGGATGTGGAGGATCACAGGCTGGGAGTTGAAACTTGGTAAACAATGAGGATAGCAGCAGGGTGTGAGAGGAGACAGAAATCCAGGGGAACAGGATTAATTGTTAGATTACACAGTGATATGTTACAGAGCAGGAATCCAGGGGAACTGGATTAGTTGTTAGATTACACAGTGATATGTTACAGAGCAGGAATCCAGGGGAACTGGATTAATTGTTGGATTACACAGTGATATGTTACAGAGCAGTAATCCAGGGGAACTGGATTAATTGTTAGATTACACAGTGATATGTTACAGAGCAGGAATCCAGGGGAACTGGATTAATTGTTAGATTACACAGTGATATGTTACAGAGCAGTAATCCAGGGGAACTGGATTAATTGTTGGATTACACAGTGATATGTTACAGAGCAGGAATCCAGGGGAACTGGATTAATTGTTAGATTACACAGTGATATGTTACAGAGCAGTAATCCAGGGGAACTGGATTAATTGTTGGATTACACAGTGATATGTTACAGAGCAGGAATCCAGGGGAACTGGATTAATTGTTAGATTACACAGTGATATGTTACAGAGCAGTAATCCAGGGGAACTGGATTAATTGTCGGATTACACAGTGATATGTTACAGAGCAGTAATCCAGGGGAACTGGATTAATTGTTAGATTACACAGTGAAATGTGACAGAGCAGGAATCCAGGGGAACTGGATTAATTGTTAGATTACACAGTGATATGTTACAGAGCAGTAATCCAGTGGAACTGGATTAATTGTCGGAGTACGAAGTGACATGTTACAGAGCAGTAATCCAGGGGAACTGGATTAATTGTTAGATTACACAAACTTTATTGAGTTCTTTGAGAAGGTGACCAAAGAGGTGGATGAGGGTAAAGCAGTTGATGTGATGATAATGGATTTCAGTAAAGCGTTTGATAAGGTTCCCCACGGTAAGCCATTGCAGAAGATACGGAGGCATGGGATTGAGGGTGATTTACCGGTTTGGATCAGGAATTGGCTAGCTGTCAGAAGACAGAGGGTGGTGATTGATGGGAAATATTCATCCTGGAGTTCAGTTACTAGTGGTGTACCGCAAGGATCTGTTTTGGGGCCACTGCTCTTTGTCATTTTTATAAATGACTTGGATGAGGGCGTAGAAGGATGGGTTAGTAAATTTGCGGATGACACTAAAGTCGGTGGAGTTGTAGACAGTGCGGAGGGAAGTGGCAGGTTACAGAGGGACATAGATAAGCTGCAGAGCTGGGCTGAGAGGTGGCAAATGGAGTTTAATGCGGAAAAGTGTGAGGTGATTCACTTTGCAAGGAGTAACAGGATTACAGAGTACTGGGCTAATGGGAAGATACTTGGTAGTGTGGATGAACAGAGGGATCTCGGTGTCCATGTGCATAGATCCCTGAAAGTTGGCACCCAGGTTGATAGGGTTGTTAAGACGGCGTACGGAGTGTGAGCTTTTATTGGTGGAGGGATTGAGTTTCTGAGCCAGGAGATCATGATGCAGCTGTACAAATCTCTGGTGAGGCCGCATTTGGAGTATTGCGTACAGTTCTGGTCACCGCATTATAGGAAGGATTTGGAAGCATTGGAAAAAGTGCAGAGAAGATTTACTAGGATGTTGCCTGGTATGGTGGGATGGTCTTATGAGGAAAGGCTGAGGGACTTGAGGTTGTTTTCGTTAGAGAGAAGAAGGTTAAGAGGTGACTTAATAGAGGCATACAAGATGATCAGAGGATTAGATAGTGTGGATAGTGAGAGCCTTTTTCCTCGGATGGTGATGGCTAACACGAGGGGACATAGCTTTAAATTGAGGGATGATAGATATAGGACAGATGTTAGAGGTAGGTTCTTCACTCAGAGAGTAGTAAGGGCGTGGAATGCCCTGCCTGCAGCAGTAGTGGACTCGTCAACATTAAGGGCATTTAAATGGTCATTGGATAAACATATGGGTGATCATGGAACAGTGCAATTTAGATGGGCTTTAGATTTGTTTCACTGGTCGGCGCAACATCGAGGGCCGAAGGGCCTGTACTGCGCTGTAATGTTCCATGTTCTAGGTGGAGAATGAAAGGATGAGGGAGAGAGGGACCGGGTGAGGGACGAGAGACAGGATGTGGGAGGGAATGACAGGGCGAAGGAGGGAAAGATGGGGTGAGGGAGGGAGAGATAGTGAGATGTCGGGTGAAGGATAGAGGGACGGGGTGAGGGAGGGACAGACGGGGTGAGAGAGGGAGAGATAGTGGGATGTGGAGTGAAGGATGGGGAGACGGAGTGAGGGAGGGAGATACGGGGTGAGGGAGGGAGAGATAGTGAGATGTGGAGTGAAGGATGGAGGGACGGGGTGAAGGAGGAACAGACGGGGTGAGGGAGGGAGAGATAGTGAGATGTGGAGTGAAGGATGGAGGGACGGGGTGAGGGAGGGACAGACGGGGTAAGGGAGGGAGAGATAGTGAGATGTGGAGTGAAGGATGGAGGGACGGGGTGAGGGAGGGACAGACGGAGTGAGGGAGGGAGAGATAGTGAGATGTGGAGTGAAGGATGGAGGGACGGGGTGAAGGAGGGACAGACGGGGTAAGGGAGGGAGAGATAGTGAGATGTGGAGTGAAGGATGGAGGGACGGGGTGAAGGAGGGACAGACGGGTTGAGGGAGGGAGAGATAGTGAGATGTGGGGTGAAGGATGGTGGGACGGGGTGAGGGAGGGACAGACGGGGTGAGGGAGGGAGAGATAGTGAGATGTGGAGTGAAGGATGGAGGGACGGGGTGAGGGAGGGAGAGATAGTGAGATGTGCAATGAAGGATGGGGAGACGGGGTGAGGGAGGGACAGACGGGGTGAGAGAGGGAGTGATAGTGAGGTGTGGAGTGAAGGATGGGGAGACGGGGTGAAGGAGGAAGTTTGGTGATGACTGAGTATGAAGAGTTGTGAGGAATGGAGAAACTCAGCGACGGAGTGAGAATTGGGGCGAGGGATTGACAGATGCGCCGAGTTTATTGAACGCGGGGGAGGTCGCGGGGAGGTTAACAGAATGGAACCGGGGAGAATATGCTGGTCAGTTTTAATTGAATTGAAAGTAATTAAGTGTTAAGATACTTGAGGATAGTTTGGAAGTCAGACAGAATCAATATGCAATCCCCATTTAAATCAGGAACACATCCCCATTCTCTCTCCACTCCCTGTGTTGTGGGGACTTGCTGCAAGTATTTTCGGGGTTTATGTGGTGCTCAGGTTTTATTGAAATGTTTTTCTGTTGAAAAATGAGCAACAGGGGAAAGAAGAGTGTGTGAGGGAGAGATTTTGAGAGAGTGAGTGAGAGATTGAGAGAGTGGGTGAGAGATTGAGAGAATGGTTGAGAGATTGAGAGAGTGGGTGAGAGATTGAGAGAGTGGGTGAGAGATTGAGAGAGTGAGTGTGAGATTGAGAGGGTGGGTGAGATTGTTGCTCCATTTCACCAGACTGACTCTATCCTCCTGACAGCGGCGAATCTCTTCATTTTCTCCCATCCATGCGGCCGTCATCAGGAAACACTCAGTTAGTTTGGATCATTTATGTTGCAGTGTTTATAATAGTTAATCAGAAACTGTCATCAAACAGGCACAATGTTGTTTCTGGGTCTGACAGTGTGGAGTGTACAGAGAATGGGGATTTGAACATGTCCGTGTGTTAGCTCCTAAAATTAGGAATTGACAGTTGGTCTGTTGTTGTCGGGGGATTGTCCCCAAAATAAGGGGGAGCAAATTTAGGACTGAGCTGAGGGGGAACTTCTTCACACAAAGGGTTGTGAATCTGTGGAATTCCCTGCCCAGTTGAGGCTCCCTCATTGAATGTTTTTAAGGCAAGGATAGATAGATTTTTGAACAGTAAAGGAATTAAGGGATATGGTGAGCGGGCGGGTAAGTGGAGCTGAGTCCACAAAAAGATCAGCCATGATCTTATTGAATGGTGGAGCAGGCTCGAGGGGCCAGATGGCCGACTCCTGCTCCCAGTTCTTATGTTCTTATGTTTTTATGTTTACTTCGGGCATCAATTTTATTCATAACACTGGGCATCTTATTACAGAGACCGGCTGTTCACTGAGGTCATCCTCGTGTTTTAAATTAGGGAGGACGTAAATAATCATGGGAGAGCGAAGCGTGTGTGTGTATGAGTGTGTGTGTGTGTGTGTGTGTATGTGTGAGTGTGTGCGTGTGTGTGCGTGCGTGTGAGTGTGTGTGTGTGAGTGTGTGTATGTGTGAGTGTGAGTGTGTGTGCGTGTGTGTGTGTGAGTATGTGTGTATGTGTGTATGTGTGTGTGTTTTTGTCTGTGTGTGTGTGTGCGTGTGAGTGTGTGTGCGTGTGCGTGTGTGTGTGTGTGTGCGTCTGAGTGTGTGTGTGTGCATGCGCGCATGCAAAATGTTCTGTGTGTCTGTTAGTGTGTGCATGTCTGTTCATGGTTTTCTGTTTTTCTGTCAGCATATGTGTGAAAGATCATGTGTGTGCGTTTCCTGTGTGTGTGTGTGTGTGTGTGTCAGTGACTATATGAGAATGTGTATTCGTGTGAGAATGTACACACGCACACAGATCTGTTTACATGTGATGAAGATTGTCAGAAAATACAACAAGATATTGATAGGCTGGATAATTGCGCGGGGAAATGGCAGATGGAATTTAATCCAGATAACTGCGAGGTGATGCATTTTGGTCGATCTAATTCAGGTGGGAGCTGTAAAATAAATGGCAGAACCGTCAGGAGCACAGACACAGAGAGAGATCTGGGAGCACAGGTCAACAGATTTATAAAAGTGGCAGCACAGGTGGAGAAGGTTGTGAATAAAGCGTGTGGAATGCTTGTCTTCATCAGGCAGGGCAACGAGTATAACATTTGGCAAATTATGTTCCAGTTGTATAAAACATTGGTTTGGCCACATTTGGAATAGTGTGTCCAATTCTGGTCACCGCACTACCAGAAGGACATGGAGGCTTTGGAGAGGGCACAGAACAGGTTTACCAGGATGTTGCCTGATATTAGCTATGAGGGGAGATTGAATGAACTGGGATTGTTCTCCCTGGAAAGGCGGAGGCTGAGGGGCCACCGGAGAGAAGTTTATAAAATGATGAGAGGTGTAGAAAAGGTAAAGAGTTGGAAGCTTTTTCCCAGGGGGGAAATGACAATTACAAGGGGCACAAGTTCAAGATAAGGGGGGAAAGGTTCAGTTAGGATCTGCAGGGGAAGCTTTTTACACAGAGGGTGGTGGGGGCCTTGAACGCACTGCCAAGTGAGGCAGTTACTTCAGACACATTAAAGACTTATCTTGAGAGGCATATGAACAAGCGGGGAATAGAGGGATATAATCGGTTGGTTTGGATCGGTAAACATGATCAGCGCAGGCTTGGAGGACCGGCCTGTTCCTGTGCTGCACTGTTCTTTGTTCTTTGTAGTATGTTCTTTGATTGTGTGTATGTTTGCGTGTTCTCGTGTGTGTGTGTGTGTGTGTGTGTGAGAGAGAGAGAGAGAGAGAGAGAGATTCTCAGTGAGATTGCGTGTGTGAGTGAGTCTATGCATGAGGGTATGTGTCGGAGAGTTGGTGGTCGTGAATTCCACACATTTATCACCCTCTGGGTGAAGAAATTTCTCCTCACCTCAGTTCTGAAAGGATTACCCCTTATCCTCAAACTCTGAACCCTCGTTCTGGAAGCCCCCACCATCGGGAACATTCTTTCGGAATCAACCCTGTCTAATCCTGTTAGAACTTTATCATTGATATAAGATCCACTCTCACCCTTTTAAACTCCAATTGAGTGTGCGATGTGTGAGTGTGTGTCAGAGTTTGTTACTGTGAGACTGCATGCATGTGTGTATGAATGTGTATCTGTCTGTGAGTGTGAGAGCTTAAGATTTACGGACTCAGTGTGTGATTGTGTGAGACAGTGTGAGAAAATGTGTTTGTGAGAGGGTGTGTGTATCAGAGAGATTTTAGTCTGTGTGTGAGAGAGCGGGAGCTCTGCATGTGAGAGAGTGGCAATGTGGGAGAGACAGAGACGGACAAATTGACCAAGTGTCTAATGGAGACAGACACACAGAGAGACGCAGGGAAAGATTCACCAATTTTAAAATGATTGTGGATTTACAATGGGCCGCAGGAAGTTTGAGAATTCATGGCCAATTACATCATGGAGTGACATTCTGGAAAATTGGCACTGCGAACTCAGAAGCTCACACACACAGAAACTTGGACAGATAGACAGACACAGACACACAGACACACACACAGAGAGACACACACGCACACAGACACACACACAGACACACACACACACACACACACATATAGAAAACACACACACACAGACAAACACACAGGCACACACAGACACACACACAGACACACACACACACAGACATATACACACACACACGCATATAGAAAATACACACCCATATAGAAAACGCACACACACACATATATAGAAAACACACACACACACACACAGAGACACAGACACACACAGAGACACACGCACACACAGACACACACACACACACACATATAGAAAACACACACACACACACCTAAACATGGACAGACAGACACACACACACACACAGAGACACACACATATAGAAAACACACACACACACACACGTTGGCAGAGAAACAGACAGTGACTGATTAACACTTAGATTTCTAACAATAAACGCGCTGTTTAAACTGTCACTGGAGAGTGGGGTTAACTCGGCAAACCCACACAGCTGGGTCAGGATCAGAACTCACCTTCTGCACTCACTGAAACGCTCCTGTATCACCTGCCTTATTGCAATGGGATGCCGCGTTTGGGAGCAGGACAGAGACATGGGGTGTGGAGAACTGCACATGTGGAGGATAAGGACGAGGAATCTATCAGAGAATCCACACAAACCAGGGAGAAACAAACAAGGAAACACATGCTGAAACTGAGAGATTGCTTTGTGGAAAGATTTAGAAACAGTTGAGAATTTTGACCCAGTGAAATGTTGTCAAGGTGATAAGAATAGATATTGCAACATCTTTTTGCAGCATTAAGGGTTCCTCTGGGCGCTGCGGCTTCATCCCACAGTCCAAAGATGTGCAGGTTAGGTTGATTGGCCGTGCGAAGTTGACCCTAGTGTCAGGGGGATTAGCAGGGGAAATGTGTGGGTATTTGGGAATAGGGTCTGGGTGGGATTGTAGTCGGTGCGGACTGTGTGGGCTGAATGGCCTCCTTCTGCACTGTTGGGATTCTATGAAGGCACGGAGTGCGCTGAGTGAAACAATATTGTAACATTCCAAATAGACTATATTTTGGTGTTTGTCCTGACTCAATACAACTGTTAATGGTCTGTGATTTTGATATGTTCTCACTGAACAAGATGTGAATACAGTGTTGTCTCTCTGTGATTTCCCAGATTTAAAAACTGAAGCTTTTTATTGGAGACACCCTTTGGATGTCAAGGAGATTACAGGGCAGGAGCAGGTCAGGAAGGGAAGGTTCTGTTTGATTCTGTGATCTCCCACACGCCAACACAAAGAACAAAGAAAGAACAATGAACAGTACAGCACAGGAACAGACCCTTCAGCCCACCAAGCAGCGCCGATCATGATGCCTGTCTAAACTAAAGCCGTATGGAATTACAGAGCCCGTATCCTTCCATTCCCATCCTATTCATCTATTCATCTAGATGCCCCTAAAATGCCACTATCGTACCTGCTCCCATCACCTGCCCAGGCAGTGCGTTCCACACATTCACCACCCTCTGTGTAAAAAACTTGTCTTGCACACCTCCTCTAAACTTTTCCCCAGGCACCTTAAACCTCTGTCCTCTCGTACTTGCCTTCTCTACCCTCAGAAAGGGCATCTGACTCTCCACTCTATCCATGCCACTCATAATCTTGTAAACCTCTATCAGGTCGCCCCTCAACCTCCGTTGTTCCAGTGAAAACAAACCGAGTTCATCCAATCTCTCCTCATAGCTAATACCATCCAGAGCAGCCAACATTCAGGTAAACCTCTTCTGTACCCTCTCCACAGCATCCACATCCTTCTGTGGTGTGGCAACCAGAATTCTACATCAATATTTTAAATAAGTCCGAACTAAGTTTCTGTGCAGCTGCAGCATGACCTGCCAATTTGTAAACTCAATGCCCCGACCGATGAAGGCGAGCTTGCCGTCTGCCTTCTTGACTATCTTATCCACCTGTGTTACCACTTTCATTGATCGGGGGATATATACGCCCAGGTCTCTCTGCTGTCAATACTCCTAAATGGTTATTTCGTTAACTGTATAATTCCTACATGTATTATACCTTCCAAATTGCATCACCTCACATTTATGTGGATTAAACTCCATCTGCCATTTTTCCGCCAAAGTTTCCAACCAGTCTATATCCTGCTGTATCCTCTGACAATCCTCTTCACTCCTGCAACTCCACCAATTTCTGCGTCATCTGCGAACTTACTAATCAGACCAGCTGCATTTTCCTCCAAATCATTTGCAATAAACAACGAAGAACAAAGGTCCCAGAACTGTGTAACACCGCTAGTCACAGCCTTCCAATCAGAAAAGCCGCCACCTACTCTTACACCCTGCCTTCTATGGCCAAGACAATTCGGTATCCATCTTGCCAGCTCTCCTCCGATTCCGTGTGACTTCACCATTTTTTTGCCATTCCAGCATGAGGTATCTTGTCAAAGCCTTGACTGAAGTCCATGTCCACAACATCCACTGCCTTTGCTTTATCTATCATCTTCGTCACTTGCTCGAAAAACTACATCAAGATCTTGTGGCTCGACCTTTCCTTCAGAAAACAATCTTGCCCGTCGCTAATACGTCCACTTATTTCCAATTGGCAGTAAAACTGTCTCGAAGAATCCTCTCCAATAATTTCCCTACCACTGACATAAGGGTTGCCTGTAATTACCTGGATTATCCTTGCTACCCTTCTTAAACAGAGGAACAACATTGGCTATTCTCCAAGTTTCTGGGACTTCCCCTGCAGCCAGTGAGGATACAAAGATTTCTCTCAAGGCCCCAGCCTCCTCCCTTGCCTCTCTCAGTATTCTGGGGTAGATCCTATCAGGCCCTGGGGACTTGTCTACCTTAATGTTTTCCAGTCCTGCAATATTTCCTCCTTTTTGATCTCAACATGACTCCAACGACCTACACACCCTTTCCCAGACTCATCATCCACCAAGCCCTTTTCTTTGGTGGATACTGACGCAAAGTACTCATTTAACACCTCACCCATTTCTTCCGGCTCCACGTATGGATTTATATATATATATATTATATAAACCTTGGGTTTTTCCTGAATCCTGCAGGCCAATGATTTTTCATGATCCGTTTAAACCCTCCTGACTTCTTGCTTCAGTTTCTTTCTGCTTTCCTTGTATTCCACACTTGCTTCATGTTTTTCCAGCCTCCTGACCTTGACAAATGCTTCCTTTTCCCCTTTGACGAGGCTCAAAATGTCTCCCATTACGCAAAGTTCCCGAAAAATGCATATTTATCCTTCATCCTTCCAGGAATGTGCCGTTCCTCAATTCCTATCAACTTACACTTCAATGCCTCCCACATGCCAGACGTTGATTTGCCCTCAAACATCTGCCCCCAATCTACATCCTTCAGTTCCTGCCAAACAGTGTTGTAATTAGACTTCTTCCAAGTTAGCATCTTCACTTGAGGACGACACTTATCTCTATCCATCAGTACCTTGAAGCTTACTGTTGTGGTCACTGTTCCTGATCTGCTCCCCTGCTGAAACCTCGACCACCTGGCTGGACTCATTCCACAATAGCAGGTCTAGTATGGCCCCTTCTCCAGTTGGACTATCTACATCCTGTTTGATGAAGCCCTCCTAGATGGTCCTTACAAACTCTGCCGCATTACCCCAGGACGAAGTGAGTTCCAGGTAATATAGGTGAAGTTAAAATCACCCATCACAACAACCCTGTTACTTTTACACCTTGCCGAAATCTGCCTCCATATCTGTTCCTCTATCTCCCGCAGGCCTTGGGAGGCGTGTAGGAAACTCCCAACATTGTAACTACACCCTTCCTATTCCTGAGCTCTTCCCACATTGTTTCCCTGTCTGAGCACTCCGAGTTGTCCTCCTGCACTACAGCTGCGATATTCATCTGTCTTACCTGCAAAACTTTTCGCATTGAAGCAAATGCACTTCAAACCACCAGGCCCTCTTTGATCAGCAACCATTCCCTGACAGGTACAGCATGGGGATAGGTATAGAGCAAAGCTCCCTCTACATTGTCCCCCTTCAAACACTCCCAGGACAGCTACAGCATTGGGTTAAATACAGAGTAATTATTCCTCTACACTGTCCCCCATCAAGTACTCCCAGGACAGGTGCAGCACGGGGTGAGATACAGAGTAAAGCTCCCTCTACACTGTCCCCATCAAACACACCCTGGACAGGTACAGCAAAGGGTTAGATACAGAGTAAAGTTCCCTCCACATTGTCCCCAGCAAAAGCTTTTGGCAATTTCCCTTCATATTCCGTTGCCTGCAGCACAGTCTAAGTGTGAGTCTGTGGCTGTGAGTGTGATTGTGTGCCTATCTTGTGCTGTGTGGGAGATTTCAGAATCTAACAGAAGCTTCCCTTCCTTGCCTTCTCCTGTCCTATATTCTCCTTGACATCCAAAGCGCACCTCATGTTGAAAGCTCGAATCATTGAAACAGACTGTATTCATGTTTTTGTCAGTGAGGAAATTGCAGAACCACAGACCAATAGCAGGTGTATTCAGACAGTACAAAGCCCAATGTAGTTTATTTTGGAATGCTACAATATTGTTCCACTCAGTACACTGCGTGCCTTAATGCTGCAGAAAGATTTTACCATATCTATTCTGATCACATTGGCAACATTTCACTGGGTCAATGTTCCCAACAATTTCTAAATCTTTCCACACAGCAATCTCTCAGTTTCAGCATGTGTTTCCTTGTTTGTTTCTCCCTGGTTTGTGTGGATTCTCTGATAGATTCCTCGTCCTTATCCTCCACATGTGCAGTTGTCCACACCCCATGTCCCTGTCCTGCTCCCAAACGCGGCATCCCATTGCAATAAGGCAGGTGATACAGGAGCGTTTCAGTGAGTGCAGAAGGTGAGTTCTGATTCTGACCCAGCTGTGTGGGTTTGCTGGGTTAACCCCACCATCCAGTGACAGTTTAATCAGGGCATTTATTGTTAGAAATCTAAGTGTTAATCAGTCACTCTTTGTGTCTCTGCCTACATGTTTGCATGCCTGTGTCTGTGTGTGCCTCTCTGTGTCTGAGTGGTTTCTTTGTGTTCATGTTTTAATCAGTGCCAATTTGCCGTAATGTTCCAGCTTAATATACTTGTTTCTGAATCTCAAACAGCCTGCGGTCCATTGCAAATCCACAATAATATTTAAATTGGTGAATATCTCCCCGTCTCTCTGTGACTCTCTCTGTTCCTCACTTGCTCAATTTGTCCATCTCCGTCCCAGCGAGAAGCATGAAATACTGCAGAACTCTCACCCACTCTCTGAGTCTCTCTCAATCTCTCCCTCTCTCTTTCTCTCTCTCTCTAAATCTCTCAAACTCTCTCTGTCTCACACACACTGTTGGTTGTGTTCCTCGATTTCTGAAATTCTGAAAGCCATGCATACCAGTAAAATACTTGCAGCGAGTCCCCACAACATGAGGGAGTGGAGAGAGAAAAGGGATGTGTTACCAATCTCACTGTGGACTGTATATCGATTGTGACTGTCTTCAAAACTGCCCATAATCTGTTAACACTTCATTGATTCAGATTAAATTAAAACTGACCTGTATTCTCCCCAGTTGCATTCTGTTAACTCCCGTGGATTCCACAAACACCTGTCTCCACAACTGTCAATCCCTCTCCCCAACTCTCCCTCTCTCCCTCCCTCACCCCCTGGGAAATAAGGAAAAGCAGGTGACAGAAGTGTTAGTGAGGGATCACTTTGGGACCAGTGACCATAATTCCATTAGTTTTAAGATAGCTATGGGGAATGATAGATCTGGCCCAAAGTTTAAAATTCTAAATTGGGGCAAGGCCAATTTTGAAGATATCAGGCAGGAACTTTCAAAAGTGAATTGGGGGAGTCTGTGGGAAGGCAAAGGGATGTCTGCTAAGTGGCAGGCTTTCAAAAGTGTGTTAACCAGGGTTCAGGGTAAGCACATTCCTCTTAGAGTGAAGGGCAAGGCTGGTAGAAGTAGGGAACCCTGGATGACTGGGGTTCTTGAGGTCCTGGTCAATAAGAGGAAGGAGACCATGACATGCATAGGCAGCTTGATCGAGTGAATCCCTTGAAGAGTATAGGGGGTTTAGGAGTAGAGTTGAGAGAAATCAGGGGAGCAAAAAGGGTACACCAGATTGTTTTGGCAGATAAGTCAAAGGAGAATCCAAAGAGCTTCTAGAAATACATAAAGACCAAAAGAGTAACTAGGAAGAGAGTTGTGTCTCACTAAGATCAACAGGGTCATCTATGTGCGGATCCACAAGAGTTGGGGAGATCCTAAATGAATATTCCTCATCATTATTCACTGTTGAGAAAAACATGGATGTGAGGGAACTTGGGGAAATAAATAGTGATGTCTTGAGGAGTGTACCTATAACGGAGAAGGAGGTGCTGGAAGTCTTAAAGCACATCAAGGTAGATAAATTCCCTGATGAGGTATATCCCAGGACGCTGAGGGAGGCTAGGGAGGAAATTGCGGTTCCCCGAGCAAAGATAGTTGAATCAATGATAATCACATGTGAGATGCCTGAAGATTGGAGGGTGGCAAATGTTGTGCCTTTGTTTAAAAAGGGCTGCAGGGAAAAGCCTGGGTGCTACAGGCCGGTGAGCCTCACATCTGTGGTGGGTCAGTTTTTGGAAGGTATTTTGAGAGACAGGATCTATAGGCATTTAGAGACGCAAGGACTCGCATGGCTTTGCGAGTGGAAAATCATGTCTCACAAATTTGATTGAGTTTTTTGAAAGGGTAACCAAGGAGGTAGATGAGGGCAGTGCAGTTGATGTTGTCTACATGGACTTTAGCAAGGCCTTTTACAAGGTACCTCAGGGTAAGTTGTTGAGTAATGTTAAATCTCACGGGATCCAGGCTGAATTAGCAAAATGGAAACAAAATTGGCTTCATGAGAGAAGAGGGTGGTTGTAAAGGTTTGGTTTTCAAACTGGAGGCCTGTGACCAGCGGTGTGCCTCAGGATTGGCGCTGGGTCCACTGTTATTTGTCAGTTATATTAACGATTTAGATGAGAAGATAGGGAGGCATGGTTAGTAGGTTTGCAGATGACACCAAGATTGGTGGCATAGTGGACAGTGAAAAAGGTTACCTCGGATTGCAAGGGGATCTTGGTCAATTGGGCCAGTGAGCTGACAAATCGCAGATGGAGTTGAATTTAGATCAATGTAAGGTGATGCATTTTGGTAGATTGTACCAGGGCAGGACTTATTCAGTTAATGGCAGAGCGTTGGGGAGAGTTACAGAACAAAGAGATCTCGGGGTTTAAAAAGAAGGGCGGCATGGACAAGTTGGTCCGAAAGGCCTGTTTCCATGCTGTAAACCTCTTCAACTCTGTGACTCTCCCTTAGTCGCCCCGGCTCTCCCAGCCTTGCCCTTTTTCTTCCCACCCTCGCCCCCTCTCTCCCTCCCTCGCGCCCTCTCTCCCTCCCTGGCCCCCTCCCTCCCTCCCTCATCCCCTCTCTCCCACTAAGAGGTGATGTGTTTGGATCTGCTGCAGGTTCTGAATTTTCTGAGAAGTCCCATTGTTGTTGAGCTCCAGTAGATTGAGGGATGGAATAGTATTTTGGAAATTAAGTAGTTCCAGATTTTTGATTCTTGGAATTTTGCAATTTATGCTCATCCATTTTAATCGTTTTCATGAATAGAAATACTTCCATAAGGAACTCAAGGGCACACTGATCAATGAAACTATTGGGTTGAGTGAAATCTTGTACATTGTGAGTGAAATCTCCATCTCATGGAGCTGCCTCCATCTTTGATTTTGGAAGAGTTTAAAAACAGGAGAAGTTTGACTTCATTTTAATTTTTAATGTTTCTTTGTCAGTGAATGATGTGAAATGTCTCGATAGCTCTGTCTTCTTTTGAAAAGGAACAAGCGTCAGCTAATTCCTGACATTTAAACAACACAACAACCCAGCAGAATTCTCTGCTTTTTCCAAAAACAATTGTAAGTTGTCCACATTTGTATGAATCTAGAAATGAACTCCACTGATTTTCTTTCCTGATTGATATGGTTCCTTTGAAGCTGTGTTGCTGCCTCAAACTTTCTGTGAATTTGATCCCTGAATCCTTAAACTCCTGGAAATAATTCAGACACTTTTGATTTCTATACGGTTCGGAAACATAATGTTCTGATGACTGAGTTTCATGGAATTTATTTCCAATTCGAATATCCAATTTACATGCTTATAATTTATTATTGTTGTGTTATTGTATTTAGTTGCATTCTTCCACGATGGTTATTCTCATTCTCAGTTTGGATTATTTCATAAATATTGAAGTTATAATTGTGTTTCCTGATTCCATATTGTTGATGTAAATGGTGAAATACATTGATCCCAGCGCTGATCCTAGTGGAAAACCACTTCTCACCTTCCAGTGTTGTCCAAACCTGTGTGTTTTACCCTCTGTCGCGAATAAAGACATAAAGTCAACTTTAAATACTTAAACACAATTTCCTTTATTCTATAGCTACTTAAACAACAGCAAATAATTGCAATACATAAACCAAATTCTCATTATCTGTTACTTAACCTAACTTAAGGTTGATTTCCACTTGGAATTAAAACCTGGTCAGGATTTTGTTGTTAAATAGAATCAGTCACTTGTTCTCTGCTCCTTCCAGATGTTGTATCTCCTTGTGAGCTTGGTTCCCGGGTTCTTCACACTGCCATTCTGAACAAGCTATTTGTGTTAGCAGAGTTAAAATTCCAAAAGTTCCTTGGTAACCAGCCCATTCATTAATCTGAACCCCAATTGCATCGTTCGATTAGGACCAACCTATCCAACCAGAATAGCATCATTGGTCACTTGAGGCCTCATCATCTCAGTGCATATTGTTTGCATTCCAATGGCCATTTGAGGAAGAGTGTCTCCCAGAAGTCTGTACAGACCTCATCCCTGTTGGACTTTAACCTGGTGTTGTTAAACTTTTTACTGTGTTTACCCCAGTCCAACGCCGGCATCTCCACATCAGACCTCATCCCTGCCAGAGACAAGCTGTTGAATGTGACACCTTCTCTCCTTTGTCAAATTCCAGGCCGCTGACCACAAGGAAATTCAACATAGTGAAAAAAACAACTTTAACCAAGAAGTCAGGTTTGCTTGATTGAAGATCTTTCAGTCTATTAAAAGTTAAAACTCCATTCAGCCACAGCAGCAATCAGAGTAAATCCCATTAACTCTGATTAACTGTGTTCTGTCTTTGTAGCCAACTTGTTGTCCACTCTAGTGCTTGTCCTCTTACTCCACTTGCTCTGAGATTACTCACCATTCTGTTAAGTGTTAACTTACTTCAGAAATTTAGAAACTCAAGGTGTCTGACATGATTCATATTAATCTCATCGATTATTCCAGATTATTACTCAAATAATTCAACAAAATTTGTCAAGAATGATCTTAGAACATAGAACATGGAACTCATCCACTACTCCACCAATCTTGGTGTCATCAGCAAATTTACTGATCCACCCTTCAGCCCCCTCCTCCAAGTCATTAATAAAAATTACAAATAGCAGAGGACCAAGCACTGATCCATGTGGCACTCCGCTGGTCACCGGTTTCCAGTCCGAAAATTTTCCATCCACCACCACCCTCTGTCTTCTGTGAGATAGCCAGTTACCTATCCAATCGGCCAAACTTCCCTCTATCCCACACATCCTTACTTTCTTCATCAGCCGACCGTGGAGGACTTTGTCAAAAGCCTTACTAAAATCCATGTATATGACATCAACTGCACTACCTTCATCAACACACTTAGTTACCTCCTCAAAAAATTCTATCAAATTTGTGAGGCAAGACTTGCCCTTCACAAATCCATGCTGACTATCCCGGATTAAGCTGCATCTTTCTAAATGGTCGTAAATCCTATCCCTAAGGACCTTTTCCATCAACTTACCGACCACCGAATAAGACTAACCTGTCCATAATTACCAGGGTCATTTCTATTCCCTTTCTAAAAAAGAGGAACAACATTCGCCATTCTCCAGTCCTCTGGCACCACCCCCGTGGACAGTGAGGACCCAAAGATCAACGCCAAAGGCTCTGCTATCTCATCGCTTGCCTTCCAAAGAATCCTAGGATATATTTCATCAGGCCCAGGGGACTTATCAACTTTCAGTTTATTCAAAATTGCTAGTACATCTTCCCTCCGAACATCTACTTCCGCCAGCCTATCAGCCTGTGACACCCTCTCTTCCTCAAAAACATGGCCCCTCTCCTTGGTGAACACCGAAGAAAAGTATTCATTATCACCTCTCCTATCTCTTCTGACTCCATGCACAAATTCCCACTGCCGTCCTTGACCGGCCCCAGCCTCACCCTGGTCATTCTTTTATTCCTCACATAAGAGTAAAAAGCCTTGTGGTTTTCCTTGATCCGACCCGCCAACGACTTCTCATGCCCCCTCCTAGCTCTCCTAAGCCCCTTTTTCAGCTCATTTCTTGCTAACTTGTAACCCTCCATCGAGCCAACTGAACCTTGTTTTCTCAACCTAACATACGCTTCCTTCTTCCTCTAGACAAGACATTCCACCTCTTCGGTGAACCATGGTTCCCTCACTCGGCCATTTCCTCTCTGCCTGGCAGGGACATACCTATCAAGGACACGCAGTACTTGTTCCTTGAAAAAGTTCCACTTATCATTCCTGCCTTTGCCTGACAATTTTTGTTCCCATCTTATGCTTCCTTGTTCCCGCCTGATTGCATCATAATTACCTCTCCCCCAATTGTAAACGATGCCCTGCCCGTACGGCCCTCTCCCTCTCCATTGCAATAACAAAAGACACTGAATTGTGGTCACGATATCCAAAGTGCTCTCCCACAACCAAATCCAACACTTGGCCCGGTTCATTTCCCAGTACGAAATCCAATGTGGCCCCACCGCTTGTCGGCCTATCCACATATTGTGTCAGGAACCCCTCCTGCACACACTGCACAAAAACTGCCCCATCCGAACTATTCGACCTATAAAGGTTCCAATCAATATTTGGAAGGTTAAAGTCCCCCATGACAACTACCCTGTGACCTCCACACCTATCCATAATCTGCTTAGCAATTTCTTGCTCCACATCTCTATTACTATTTGGGGGCCTATAGTAAACTCCTAACAACGTGACCACTCCTTTCCTATTCCTAACCTCAGCCCATATTACCTCTGTAGGCAGATTCCCTTCAAAATGCCTTTCTGCAGCCGTTGCACTCTCCTTGATTAACAGTGCCACTCCTCCACCTCTTTTACCAGCTACCCTACACTTACTGAAACATCTATACCCCGGAACTTCCAACAACCATTCCTGTCCTTGTTCTACCCATGTCTCCGTAATGGCCACAACATCGTAGTCCCAAGTACCAATCCACGCCCCAAGTTCACCTACCTTATTTCGGATGCTCCTTGCATTGAAGTAGACACACTTCAACCCACCTTCTTGTCTGCTGGTACCCACCTTTGACCATGATACCCTTCCAAGTACCTCACTACACTCACTGACCTCCGGACTACAACTCCTTTTCCCATTCCCCTGAAAAATTAGTTTAAACCCTCCCGAAGAGCCGAAGCAAATTTCCCTCCCAGGATATTGGTGCCCCTCTGGTTCAGGTGCACCCCGTCCTGTTGGTACAGGTCCCACCTTCCCCAGAAAGTGTTCCAATTATCCACATAGCTGAAACCCTCCCTCCTACACCATCCCTGCATCCATGTGTTTAACTGCACTCTCTCCCTGTTCCTCAACTCGCTATCCCGTGGCACCGGCAACATACCAGAGATGACAACCTGTTTTGTCCTGGCTCTCAGCTTCCACCCAAGCTCCCTGAATTCCTGTTTTTAATCCCCGTCCCCTCTCTTACCTACGTCTTTGGTGCCGACGTGCACCACGACTTGTGACTGTTCCCCCTCCCCCTTTAGAATCCTGAAGACACGGTTGGAGATGTCACGGACCCTGGCATCCGGGAGGCAACATACCATCCGTGAGTCTCTCTTGTTGCCACAGAACCTCCTATCTATCCCTCGAACAAACGAGTCCCCAATAACTATAGCTCTACCGCTCTCCCCCTTTCCCTTCTGAGCCACAGGGACGGACTCAGCGCTGGCGATCTGGTCACTGCGGCTTACCACTGGAGCTTAAAACTCCCTCAACACTGTCCCCCATCAAACACTCCCAGGACAGGTACAGCACGTGGTTAGGTACAGAGTCGAGCTCCCTCTACACTGTCCCCATCAAACGCTCCCAGGTCTGGTACAGCACGGGGTTAGATTCAGAGTAAAGCTCCCTCTGCACTGTACCCATCAAAAACCCGCAGGACAGATACATCATGGGGTTAGATACAGAGCAAAGCTCCCTCCACACTGTCCCCATCAAACACTCCCAGGACAGGTACAGCACGGGGTTCGATACAGAGTCAAGCTCCCATGACACTGTTCCCATCAAACACTCCCTGGACTGGTACAGCACAGGGTTAGATACAGAGTAAAGCTCGCTCAACATTGTCCCCCATCAAACACTCTCGGGACAGATGCAACATGGGGTGAGATACAGAGCAAAGCTCCCTCTACTCTGAACCCATCAAGCACTCCCAGGACTGGTGCAGCACGGGGTTCGATGCAGAGTAAAGCTCCATCTACACTGTCCCCCATTAAACACTCCCTGGACAGATACAGCATGGGGTTAGACACAGAGTAAAGCTCCCTCTACACTAACCCCCATCAAACACTCCCAGGACACATACAGCACGGGATTAGATACAGAGAAAAGCTCCCTCTACACTGTCCCTATCAAACACTCCCAGGACAGGTACAGCACGGGGTTAGATACAGAGTAACGCTCCCTCTACACTGTCCCCATCAAACACTCCCTGGACAGATACAGCATAGGGTTAGATACAGAGTAAAGCTCTCTGAACACTGTCCCCCATCAAACACTCCCAGGACACATACAGCACGGGGTTAGCTATACAGTCGAGCTCCCTCTACACTGTCCCCATCAAACGCTCCCAGGTCTGGTACAGCACGGGGTTAGATTCAGAGTAAAGCTCCCTCTGCACTGTACCCATCAAAAACCCGCAGGACAGATACAGCACGGGGTTAGATACAGAGCCAAGCTCCCTCCACACTGTCCCCATCAAACACACCCAGGACAGGTACAGCATGTGGTTAGACACAGAGTCAAGCTCCCATGATACTGTTCCCATCAAACACTCCCTGGACTGGTACAGCACGGGGTTAGATACAGAGTAAAGCTCGCTCAACACTGTCCCCCATCAAACACTCTAGGGACAGATGCAACATGGGGTGAGATACAGAGCAAAGCTCCCTCTACTCTGAACCCATCAAGCACTCCCAGGACTGGTACAGCACGGGGTTCAATGCAGAGTAAAGCTCCCTCGACACTATCCCCCATCAAACACTCCCAGGACACATAGAGCACGGGATGAGATACAGAGAAAAGCTCCATCGAAACTGTCCCTATCAAACACTCCCAGGACAGGTACAGCACGGGGTTAGATACAGAGTAACGCTCCCTCTACACTGTCCCCATCAAACACTCCCTGGACAGATACAGCATGGGGTTAGATACAGAGTAAAGCTCTCTGAACACCGTCCCCCATCAAACACTCCCAGGACAGGTACAACACGGGGTTAGATACAGAGTAACGCTCCCTCTACACTGTCCCCATCAAACACTCCCTGGACAGATACAGCATAGGGTTAGATACAGAGTAAAGCTCTCTGAACACTGTCCCCCATCAAACACTCCCAGGACACATACAGCACGGGGTTAGCTATACAGTCGAGCTCCCTCTACACTGTCCCCATCAAACGCTCCCAGGTCTGGTACAGCACGGGGTTAGATTCAGAGTAAAGCTCCCTCTGCACTGTACCCATCAAAAACCCGCAGGACAGATACAGCACGGGGTTAGATACAGAGCAAAGCTCCCTCCACACTGTCCACATCAAACACTCCCAGGACAGGTACAGCATGTGGATAGATACAGAGTCAAGCTCCCATGATACTGTTCCCATCAAACACTCCCTGGACTGGTACAGCACGGGGTTAGATACAGAGTAAAGCTCGCTCAACACTGTCCCCCATCAAACACTCTAGGGACAGATGCAACATGGGGTGAGATACAGAGCAAAGCTCCCTCTACTCTGAACCCATCAAGCACTCCCAGGACTGGTACAGCACGGGGTTCAATGCAGAGTAAAGCTCCCTCTACACTATCCCCCATCAAACACTCCCAGGACACATACAGCACGGGATGAGATACAGAGAAAAGCTCCCTCGAAACTGTCCCTATCAAACACTCCCAGGACAGGTACAGTACGGGGTTAGATACAGAGTAACGCTCCCTCTACACTGTCCCCATCAAACACTCCCTGGACAGATACAGCATAGGGTTAGATACAGAGTAAAGCTCTCTGAACACTGTCCCCCATCAAACACTCCCAGGACACATACAGCACGGGGTTAGGTATACAGTCGAGCTCCCTCTACACTGTCCCCATCAAACGCTCCCAGGTCTGGTACAGCACGGGGTTAGATTCAGAGTAAAGCTCCCTCTGCACTGTACCCATCAAAAACCCGCAGGACAGATACAGCACGGGGCTAGATACAGAGCAAAGCTCCCTCCACACTGTCCCCATCAAACACTCCCAGGACAGGTACAGCACGGGGTTAGATACACAGTAAAGCTCTCTGAAGACCGTCCCCCATCAAACACTCCCAGCACAGGTACACACGGGGTTAGATACAGAGTAAAGCTCCCTCTCCACTGTCCCCCATCAATCACTCCCAGGACAGGGACAGCACGGAGTTCGATACAGAGTAAAGCTCCATCTACACTGTCCCCCATCAAACACTCCCTGGACAGATACAGCATGGATTTGATACAGAGTAAAGCTCCCTCTACACTATCCCCCATCAAACACTCCCTGGACACATACAGCACGGTATTAGATACAGAGAAAAGCTCCCTCTACACTGTCATAAGAACATAAGAACATAAGAAATAGGAGCAGGAGTAGGCCATCTAGCCCCTCGAGCCTGCCCCGCCATTCAATAAGATCATGGCTGATCTGACGTGGATCAGTACCACTTACCCGCCTGATCCCCATAACCCTTAATTCCCTTACCGATCAGGAATCCATCCATCCGCGCTTTAAACATATTCAGCGAGGTAGCCTCCACCACCTCAGTGGGCAGAGAATTCCAGAGATTCACCACCCTCTGGGAGAAGAAGTTCCTCCTCAACTCTGTCTTAAACCGACCCCCCTTTATTTTGAGGCTGTGTCCTCTAGTTTTAACTTCCTTACTAAGTGGAAAGAATCTCTCCGCCTCAACCCTATCCAGCCCCCGCATTATCTTATAAGTCTCCATAAGATCCCCCCTCATCCTTCTCAACTCCAACGAGTACAAACCCAATCTCCTCAGCCTCTCCTCATAATCCAAACCCCTCATCTCCGGTATCAAACTGGTGAACCTTCTCTGCACTCCCTCCAATGCCAATATATCCTTCCTCATATAAGGGGACCAATACTGCACACAGTATTCCAGCTGCGGCCTCACCAATGCCCTTTACAGGTGCATCAAGACATCCCTGCTTTTATATTCTATCCCCTTCGCAATGTAGGCCAACATCCCATTTGCCTTCTTGATCACCTGTTGTACCTGCAGACTGGGCTTTTGCGTCTCATGCACAAGGACCCCCAGGTCCCTTTGCACGGTAGCATGTTTTAATTTGTTTCCATTGAGATAGTAATCCCATTTGTTATTATTTCCTCCAAAGTGGATAACCTCGCATTTCTCAACGTTATACTCCATTTGCCATATCCTCGCCCACTCACTCAGCCTGTCCAAATATCTCTGCAGATCTTCTCCGTCCTCCACACGATTCACTTTTCCACTTATCTTTGTGTCGTCTGCAAACTTCGTTACCCTACACTCCGTCCCCTCCTCCAGATCATCTATATAAATGGTAAACAGTTGCGGCCCGAGTACCGATCCCTGCGGCACGCCACTAGTTACCTTCCTCCAACCGGAAAAACACCCATTTATTCCGACTCTTTGCTTCCTGTCGGATAGCCAGTCCCCAATCCACTTTAACACACTACCCCCAACTCCGTGTGCCCTAATCTTCTTCAGCAGCCTTTTATGGGGCACCTTATCAAACGCCTTTCGGAAATCCAAAAACACCGCATCCACCGGTTCTCCTCCATCAACTGCCCTAGTCACATCTTCATAAAAATCCAACATGTTCGTCAAGCACGACTTTCCCCTCATGAATCCATGCTGCGTCTGATTGATCGAACCATTTCTATCCAGATGCCCTGCTATCTCCTCTTTAATAATGGATTCCAGCATTTTCATCCGTCCATCCATCCCGCCCAGGACAGGTACAGCACGGAGTTAGATACAGAACGAAGCTCCCTCTACACTGTCCCTATCCAACACTCCCAGGACAGGTACAGCACGGGGTTAGATACAGAGTAAATCTCCCTCTACACTGTCCCTATCAAACACTCCCAGGACAGGGACAGCACGGGGTTAGATACAGAGTAAAGGTACCTCTACACGGTCCCTATCAAACACTCCCAGGACAGGTACAGCACGGGGTTAGATACAGAGTAAAGCTACCTCTACACTGTCCCCATCAAACACTCCCAGGACAGGTGCAGCACGGGGTTAAGAACATAAAACCATAAGAAATAGGAGGAGGAGTAGGCCATCTATCCCCTCGAGCCTGCCCCGCCACTCAATAAGATCATGGCTGATCTGAAGTGAATCAGTTCCACTTACCCGCCTGCTCCCCATAACCCTTCATTCCCCGATCGATCAGGAATCCATCTATCCGTGATTTAAACATATTCAACGAGGGAGCCTCCACCACTTCAGTGGGCAGAGAATTCCATAGATTCACCACCCTCTGAGAGATGAAGTTCCTCCTCAACTCTGTCCTAAACTGACCCCCCTTTATTTTGAGGCTGTGCCCTCCAGTTCTGGGTTCCTTTCGAAGTGGAATGAATCTCTCCACTTCTACCATATCCAGCCCTTTCATTGTCTTATACGCCTCCATAAGGTCATCCCTCCGCCTTCTAAACTCCAACGAGTCCAAACCCAATCTGCTCAATCTCTCCTCATAACACCGTGTGTTACTGATGGTATATCTTCGAATGTTAATCCAGCTCCCTCGCAGAGTCTCTGAGTAATCCCTCTCCCCGCAGCACCCAGTGTTACTGACTGTATCTGTACTGATGTTAATCCAGCTCCCTCACACTGTCACTCAGTACCCCCTCTCCCCCAGCACCCTGTGTTACTGACTGTATCTGTACAGGTGTTAATCCACCTCCCTCACACTGTCACTCAGTAACCTCTCTCCCCCCAGCACCCTGTGTTACTGACTGTATCTGTACAGGTGTTAATCCAGATCCCTCACACTGCCAATCAGTAACCCCTCTCCCCGCAGCACACTGTGTTACTGACTGTATCTGTACTAATGTTAATCCAGCTCCCTCACACTGTCACTCAGTAACCCCTCTCCCCCAGCACCCTGTGTTACTGACTGTATCTGTACAGGTGATAATCCAGCTCCCTCACACTGTCACTCAGTAACCCCTCTCCCCCCAGCACCCTGTGTTACTGACTGTATCTGTACTGATGTTAATCCAGGTCCCTCACACTGTCACTCAGTAACCCCTCTCCCCGCAGCACACAGTGTTACTGACTGTATCTGTACTGATGTTAATCCAGCTCCCTCACATTGTCACTCAGTAACCCCTCTCCCCCAGCACCCTGTGTTACTGACTGTATCTGTACTGATGTTCATCCAGCTCCCTCACACTGTCACTCAGTAACCCCTCTGCCCCAGCACCCTGTGTTACTGACTGTATCTGCACTGATGTTAATCCTGCTCTCTCACACAGTCACTCAATAATGCATCTTCCCCAGCACCCTGTGTTACTGACTGTATCTGCACTGATGTTAATCCTGCTCTCTCACACAGTCACTCAATAATGCATCTTCCCCAGCACCCTGTGTTACTGACTGTATCTCTACTGATGTCAATTCAACTCTCTCCCACTGTCACGCTGTAACACCTCTCCCCCAGCACCCCGTGCTGTGGACTGTATCTCGACTGATGTTAATCCAGCTCCCTCACACTGTCACTCAGTAACCCCTCCCTCCCCCAGCACCCTGTGTTACTGACTGCATCTGTACTGATGTTAATCCAGCTCCCTGAGACTGTCACTCAGTAACCCCCCTCTCCCCAGCGCCCTGTTGGGAACAGAAACTGTCAGAGAAAGGAACTAATGAAAAGTGGAACTTTTTCAAGGAACAAATACTGGCTGTCCTTGATAGGTATGTCTCTGTCAGGCAGGGAGGAAATGGCCGAGTGAGGGAACCATGGTTCACGAAAGAGGTGGAATGTCTTGTGAAAAGGAAGAGGGAAGCTTATGTCGGGATGAGGAAACAAGGTTCAGATGGCTCGATTGAGGGTTACAAGTTAGCGAGGAATGAGCTGAAAAAGGGGCTTAGGAGAGCTAGGAGGGGACATGAGAAGTCATTGGTGGGTCGGATCAAGGAAAACCCCAAGGCTTTTTACTCTTATGTGAGGAATAAAATAATGACCAGGGTGAGGTTAGGGCCGGTCAAGGACAGTCGTGGGAACTTGTGTATGGAGTCAGTCGAGATAGGCGAGGTGATGAATGAATACTTTTCTTCAGTGTTCACCAAGGAGAGGGGCCATGTTTTTGAGGAAGAGAAGGTGTTACAGGCTAATAGGCTGGAGGAAATAGATGTTCGGAGGGAGGATGTCTTGGCAGTTTTGAATAAACTGAAGTTCGATAAGTCCCCTGGGCCTGATGAAATGTATCCTAGGATTCTTTGGGAGGCAAGGGATGAGATTGCAGAGCCTTTGGCTTTGATCTTTGGGACCTCGCTGTCCACGGGGATGGTGCCAGAGGACTGGAGAATGGCGAATGTTGTTCTTCTGTTTAAGAAAGGGAATAGAAATGACCCTGGTAATTATAGACCGGTTAGTCTGACTTCGGTGGTTGGTAAATTGCTGGAAAAGGTCCTTGGAGATGGGATTTACGACCATTTAGAAATATGTGGATTAATCCGGGATAGTCAGCACGGATTCGTGAAGGGCAAGTCGTGCCTCACAAATTTGATAGAATTTTTTGAGGAGGTAACTAAGTGTGTTGATGAAGGTAGGGCAGTTGATGTCAAATACATGGATTTTAGTAAGGCATTTGATAAGGTCCCCCATGGTCGGCTTATGATGAAAGTGAGGAGGTGTGGGATAGAGGGAAAGTTGGGCGATTGGATAGGTAACTGGCTGTCTGATCGAAGACAGAGGGTGGTGGTGGATGGAAAATTTTCGGATTGGAGGCAGGTTGCTAGCGGAGTGCCGCAGGGATCAGTGCTTGGTCCTCTGCTCTTTGTGATTTTTATTAATGACTTGGAGGAGGGGGCTGAAGGGTGGATCAGTAAATTTGCTGATGACACCAAGATTGGTGGAGTAGTGGATGAGGTGGAGGGCTGTTGTAGGCTGCAAAGAGACATAGATAGGATGCAAAGCTGGGCTGAATAATGGCAAATGGAGTTTAACCCTGATAAATGTGAGGTGATTCATTTTGGTAGGACGAGTTTAAATGTGGATTCCAGGTTCAAAGGCAGGGTTCTGAAGACTGTGGAGGAACAGAGAGATCTTGGGGTCTATATCCACAGATCTCTAAAGGTTGCCACTCAAGTGGATAGAGCTGTGAAGACGGCCTATACTGTGTTAGCTTTTATTAACAGGGGTTGGAGTTTAAGACCCGTGGGGTTATGCTGCAACTGTACAGGACCTTGGTGAGACCACATTTGGAATATTGTGTGCAGTTCTGGTCACCTCACTATAAGAAGGATGTGGAAGCGCTGGAAAGAGTGCAAAGGAGATTTACCAGGATGCTGCCTGGTTTGGAGGGGTGGTCTTATGAGGAAAGGTTGAGGGAGCTAGGGCTGTTCTCTCTGGAGCAGAGGAGGCTGAGGGGAGACTTAATAGAGGTTTATCAAATGATGAAGGGGATAGATAGAGTGAACGTTCAAATATTATTTCCTCGGGTGGATGGAGCTATTACAAGGGGGCATAACTATAGTGTTCGTGGTGGGAGAGACAGGGCGGATATCAGAGGTAGGTTCTTTACGCAGAGAGTGGTTGGGGTGTGGAATGGACTGCCTGCAGTGATAGTGGGGTCAGACACTTTTGGAACATTGAAGCGGTTATTGGATAGGCACATGGAGCACACCAGGATGATAGGGAGTGGGATAGCTTGATCTTGGTTTCAGATAAAGCTCGGCACAACATCGTGGGCCGAAGGGCCTGTTCTGTGCTGTACTGTTCTATGTTCTATGTATCTGCACTGATGTTAACCCAGCTCTCTCACACTGTCACTCAGTAACCCCTCTCCCCCAGCACCCTGTGTTACTGACTGTATCTGTACTGATGTTAATCCAGCTCCCTCACACTGTCACTCAGTAACCGCTCTCCCCCAGCACCCTGTGTTACTGACTGTATCTGAACTGATGTTAATCCAGCTCTCTCACACTGTCACTCAGTAACCCCTCTCCCTCAGCACCCTATGTCACTGACAGGAGCTCTACTAATGTAAGTCCAGCTCCCTCAAATTGTCACTCAGTAACCCCTCTCCCCTCAGCACCCTGTGTTCCTGACTATCTGTACTGATGTTAATCCAGCTCCCACACACTGTCACTCAGTAACCCCTCTTCCCCAGCACCCTGTGTCACTGACTGTATCTGTACGGATGTTAATACTGCTCCCTCACAGTGTCACTCAGTAACCCCTCTCCCCCCAGCACCCTGTGTTCCTGACTGTATCTGTACTGATGTGAATCCAGCTCCCTCACACTGTCACTCAGTAACCCCTCTCCCCCAGCACCCTGTGTTACTGACTGTATCTGAACTGATGTTAATCCAGCTCTCTCACACTGTCACTCAGTAACCCCTCTCCCCCAGCACCCTGTGTTACTGACTGTTTCTGTACTGATGTTAATCCAGCTCCCTCACACTGTCACTCAGTAACCCCTCTCCCCCAGCACACTGTGTTACTGACTGTATCTGTACTGATGTTAATCCAGCTCCCTCACACTGTCACTCAGTAACCCCTCTTCCCCAGCACCCTGTGTCACTGACTGTATCTGTACGGATGTTAATACTGCTCCCTCACACTGTCACTCAGTAACCCCTCTCCCCCAGCACCCTGTGTTACTGACTGTATCTGAACTGATGTTAATCCAACTCCCTCACACTGTCACTCAGTGACCCCTCTCCCCCAGCACCCTCTGTTACTTACTGTATCTGCACTGATGTTAATCCAGCTCCCTCACACTGTCACTCAGTAACCCCTCTCCCCCAGCACCCTGTGTTACTGACTGTTTCTGTACTGATGTTAATCCAGCTCCCTCACAATGTCACTCAGTAACCCCTCTCCCCCAGCAACCTGCGTTACTGACTTTATGTGGACTGATGTTAATCCAGCTCCCTCACACTGTCACTCAGTAACCAATCTCCCCCAGCACCCTGTTTACCTGACTGTATCTCCACAGTTGTTAATCAAGCTCTCTCACACTGTCACTCAGTAACCCCTCTCCCTCAGCACCCTATGTCACTGACAGGAGCTCTACTAATGTTAGTCCAGCTCTCTCACACTGTCACTCAGTAACCGCTCTCCCCCAGCACCCTGTGTTACTGACTGTATCTGAACTGATGTTAATCCAGCTCCCTCACACTGTCACTCAGTAACCAATCTCCCCCAGCACCCTGTTTACCTGACTGTATCTCCACAGTTGTTAATCAAGCTCCCTCACACTGTCACTCAGTAACCCCTCTCCCTCAGCACCCTATGTCACTGACAGGAGCTCTACTAATGTTAGTCCAGCTCTCTCACACTGTCACTCAGTAACCCCTCTCCCCCAGCACCCTGCGTTACTGACTGTATCTCCACAGTTGTTAATCCAGCTCCCTCACACTGTCACTCAGTAACCCCTCTCCCCCAGCACACTGTGTTACTGACTGTATCTGTACTGATGTTAATCCAGCTCCCTCACACTGTCACTCAGTAACCCCTCTTCCCCAGCACCCTGTGTCACTGACTGTATCTGTACGGATGTTAATACTGCTCCCTCACACTGTCACTCAGTAACCCCTCTCCCCCCAGCACCCTATGTTCCTGACTGTATCTGTACTGATGTGAATCCAGCTCCCTCACACTGTCACTCAGTAACCCCTCTCCCCCAGCACCCTGTGTTACTGACTGTATCTGAACTGATGTTAATCCAACTCCCTCACACTGTCACTCAGTGACCCCTCTCCCCCAGCACCCTCTGTTACTTACTGTATCTGCACTGATGTTAATCCAGCTCCCTCACACTGTCACTCAGTAACCCCTCTCCCCCAGCACCCTGTGTTACTGACTGTTTCTGTACTGATGTTAATCCAGCTCCCTCACAATGTCACTCAGTAACCCCTCTCCCCCAGCAACCTGCGTTACTGACTTTATGTGGACTGATGTTAATCCAGCTCCCTCACACTGTCACTCAGTAACCAATCTCCCCCAGCACCCTGTTTACCTGACTGTATCTCCACAGTTGTTAATCAAGCTCCCTCACACAGTCACTCAGTAACCCCTCTCCCTCAGCACCCTATGTCACTGACAGGAGCTCTACTAATGTTAGTCCAGCTCTCTCACACTGTCACTCAGTAACCCCTCTCCCCCAGCACCCTGTGTTACTGACTGTATCTGAACTGATGTTAATCCAGCTCTCTCACACTGTCACTCAGTAACCCCTCTCCCCCAGCACCCTGTGTTACTGACTGTTTCTGTACTGATGTTAATCCAGCTCCCTCACACTGTCACTCAGTAACCCCTCTCCCCCAGCACCCTGTGTTACTGACTGTTTCTGTACTGATGTTAATCCAGCTCCCTCACACTGTCACTCAGTAACCCCTCTCCCCCAGCACCCTGCGTTACTGACTGTATCTCCACAGTTGTTAATCCAGCTCCCTCACACTGTCACTCAGTAACCCCTCTCCCCCAGCACACTGTGTTACTGACTGTATCTGTACTGATGTTAATCCAGCTCCCTCACACTGTCACTCAGTAACCCCTCTCCCCCAGCACCTTATGTCACTGACAGGAGCTCTACTAATGTTAGTCCAGCTCCCTCAAATTGTCACTCAATAACCCCTCTCCCCCCAGCACCCTGTGTTCCTGACTATCTGTACTGATGTTAATTCAGCTCCCTCACACTGTCACTCAGTAACCCCACTTCCCCAGCACCCTGTGTCACTGACTGTATCTGTACTGATGTTAATACTGCTCCCTCACACTGTCACTCAGTAACCCCTCTCCCCCCAGCACCCTGTGTTCCTGACTGTATCTCTACTGATGTGAATCCAGCTCCCTCACACTGTCACTCAGTAACCTCTCTCCCCCAGCACCCTGTGTTACTGACTGTATCTCGACTGATGTTAATCCAGCTCCCTCGCACTGTCACTGAGTCGCCCCTCTCTCCCCCCAGCACTCTGTGTTACTGACTGTATCTGTACTGATGTTAATCCAGCTCCCTCACACTGTCACTGAGTAACCCCTCTCCCCCAGCACCCTGTGTCACTGATTGCATCTCGACCGATGTTAATCCAACTCCCTCACACTGTCACTCATTGACCACTCTCCCCCAGCACCCTCTGTTACTGACTGTATCTGCACTGATGTTAATCCAGCTCCCTCACACTGTCACTCAGTACCCCCTCTCCCCCAGCACCCTGTGTTACTGACTGAATCTCTGGGTGTGCAAGTCCACAGATCCTTCAAGGTGACGTCCACAGGGGGAGAAGCTGGTGAAGAAGGCATATGGCATGCTTCCCTTTATAGGACGCGGCATGGAGTATAAAAGTTGGGGTCTGATGTTGCAGATGTATAGAACGTTGGTTCGGCCGCATTTGGAATATTGCGTCCAGTTCTGGTCGCCACACTACCAGAAGGACGTGGAGGCTTTGGAGAGAGTACAGAGGAGGTTTACCAGGACGTTGCCTGGTATGGGGGGTCTGAGTTATGAGGAGAGATTGGGTAAACTGGGGTTGTTCTCCCTGGAAAGACAGAGGATGAGGCGAGACTTAATAGAGGTGTATGAAATTATGAAAGGCACAGATAGGGTGAACGGTGGGTAGCTTTTCCCCAGGTCGGCGGTGATGTTCACTAGGGGTCATAGGTTCAAGGTGAAGGGGGGAGGTTTAACACAGATATCAGAAGGACATATTTTACACAGAGGGTGCTGGGGACCTGGAATGCGCTGCCAGGCAAGGTGGTGGAGGCGGACACACACTGGGAACGTTTAAGACTTATCTCGATAGCCACATGAACGGAGTGGGAATGGAGGGATACAAAAGAATGGTCTAGTTTGGACCAGGGAGCAGCACGGGCTTGGAGGGCCGAAGGGCCTGTTCCTGTGCTGTTTTGTTCTTTGTTCAACTGATGTTAATCCAGCTCCCTCACACTGTCACTCAGTCGCCCCCCGACTCCAACCCCTGTGTTCCTGACTGTATCTGTACTGATGTTAATCCAAATCCCTCACACTGTGACTCAGTAACCCCTCTCCCCCAGCACCCAGTGTTACTGACTGTATCTGTCCTGATGTTAATCCAGCTCCCTCAAATTATCACTCAGTATCCCCGCTCCCCCCAGCACCCTGTGTGACTGACTGTGTCGCTACGAATGTTAGTCCAGCTCCCACGCACTGTCACTCAGTAACCCCTCTCCCCCAGCACCCTGTGTCCCTGACTGTATCTCCACAGCTGTTAATCCAGCTCCCTCACACTGTCACACAGAAACCACTCTCCCCCCAGCACCCTGTGTTACTGACTGTATCTGCACTGATGTTAATCCAGCTACCTCACACTGTCACTCAGTAACCCCTCTCCCCCAGCACCCTGTGTTACTGAATGTATCTCCACTGATGTTAATCCAGCTCCCTCACACTGTCACTCAGGAACCCCTCTCCCCCCAGCACCCTGTGTTACTGACTGTATCTGTACTGATGTTAATCCAGCTCCCTCACACTGTCACTCAGTCACCCCTCTCCCCCCAGCATCTGTGTTACTGACTGTGTCTCTAATGATGTTAATCCAGCTCCCTCACACTGTCAACAAGTGACCCCTCTTCCCCAGCACCCTGTGTTACTGACTGTACCTGTACTGATGTTAATCCAGCTCCCTGAGACTGTCACTCAGTAACCCCTGTCCCCCAGCACCCTGTGTTACTGACTATCTGTACTGATGTTAATCCTGCTCCCTCACACTGTCACTCAGTAACCCCTCTCCCTCCAGCACTCTGTGTTACTGACTGTATCTCTCCTGATGTTAATCCAGCTCCCTCACACTGTCACTCAGTTAACACTCTCCCCCAGCACCCTGTGTTACTGACTATATCTCTACTGATGTTAATCCATCTCCCACGCACTGTAACTCAGTAACCCCTCTCCCCCCAGCACCTGTGTTACAGACTGTGTATCTCATGATGTTAATCCGGCCCCCTCACACTGTCACTCAGTAACCCCTCTCCCCCAACACCCTGTGTTACTGAAAGTTGCTCTACTGATGTTAATCCAGCTCCCTCACACTGTCACTCAGTAACCCCTCTCCCCCAACACCCTGTGTTACTGAAAGTTGCTCTACTGATGTTAATCCAGTTCCCTCACACTGGCACTCTGTATCCCCTCTCCCCCCAGCACCCTGTGTTCCTGACTGTGTCTGTACTGATGTTCATCCAGCTCCCTCACACTGTCACTCAGTAACCCCTCTCCCCCAGCATCCTGTGTTACTGAATGTATCTCTACTGATGGTAGTACAGCTCCCTCACACTGTCACTCAGTAACCACTCTCCCCCAGCACCCTGTGTTACTGACTGTATCTCTACTGATGTTAGTACAGCTCCCTCACACTGTCACTCAGTCACCCCTCTCCCCCCAGCACCCTGTGTTCCTGACTGTATCTCTACTGATGTGAATCCAGCTCCCTCACACTGTCACTCAGTAACCCCTCTCCCCCAGCACCCTGTGTTACTGACTGTATCTCGACTGATGTTAATCCAGCTCCCTCGCACTGTCTTTGAGTAACCCCTCTCTCCCCCCAGCACCCTGTGTTACTGACTGTCTCTGTCCTGATGTTAATCCAGCTCCCTCACACTGTCACTCAGTAACCCCTCTCCCCCAGCACCCTGTGTCACTGATTGCATCTCGACTGATGTTAATCCAACTCCCTCACACTGTCACTTAGTGACCCCTCTCCCCCAGCACCCTGTGTTACTGACTGTATCTGCACTGATGTTAACCCAGCTCCCTCAGACTGTCACTCAGTAACCCTCTCCCCCAGCACCCTGTGTTACTGACTGTATCTCTGGGTGTGCAAGTCCACAGATCCTTCAAGGTGACGTCACAGGGGGAGAAGGTGGTGAAGAAGGCATATGGCATGCTTCCCTTTATAGGACGGGGCATCGAGTATAAAAGTTGGGGTCTGATGTTGCAGATGTATAGAACGTTGGTGCGGCCGCATTTGGAATACTGCGTCCAGTTCTGGTCGCCACACTACCAGAAGGACGTGGAGGCTTTGGAGAGAGTTCAGAGGAGGTTTACCAGGATGTTGCCTGGTATGGAGGGGCTTAGTTATGAGGAGAGATTGGGTAAACTGGGGTTGTTCTCACTGGAAAGACAGAGGATGAGGGGAGAATTAATAGGTGTATAAAATTATGAAAGGCACAGATAGGGTGAACGGTGGGAAGCTTTTCCCCAGGTTGGAGGTGTTGTTCACGAGGGGTCATAGGTTCAAGGTGAAGGGGGGGGAGGTTTAACACAGATATCAGAAGGACATATTTTACACAGAGGGTGCTGGGGACCTGGAATGCGCTGCCGGGCAAGGTGGTGGAGGCGGACACACTGGGAACGTTTCGGACTTATCTAGATAGCCACATGAACGGAGTGGGAATGGAGGGATACAAAAGAATGGTCTAGTTTGGACCAGGGAGCGGCACGGGCTTGGAGGGCCGAAGGGCCTGTTCCTGTGCTTTTTTGTTCTTTGTTCAACTGATGTTAATCCAGCTCTCTCACACTGTCACTCAGTCGCCCCCCTACTCACGCCCCGTGTTACTGACTGTGTCTGTACTGATGTTATTCCAGCTCCCTCACACTGTCACTCAGGAACCCCTCTCCCCCCAGCATCCTGTGTTACTGACTGTATCTGTACTGATGTTAATCCAGCTCCCTCACACTGTCGCTCAGGAACCCTACTCCCCCCAGCACCCCGTGTTACTGACTGTATCTGTACTGATGTTAATCCAGCTCCCTCACACTGTCACTCAGTAACTCCTCTCACCCAGCACCCTCTGTTCCTGACTGTATCTTTACTGATGTTAATCCAACTGCCTCAAATTATCACTCAGTAACCCCGCTCCCCCCAGCACCCTGTGTTACTGACTGTGTCTGTACTGATGTTAATCCAGCTCCCTCACACTGTCACTCAGTAACCCCTCTCCCCCCAGCACCCTGTGTTACTGACTGTGTCTGTACTGATGTTAATCCAGCTCCCTCACACTGTCACTCAGGAACCCCTCTCCCCCCAGCACCCTGTGTTACTGACTGTATCTGTACTGATGTTAATCCAGCTCCCTCACACTGTCACTCAGTAACCCCTCTCCCCCAGCACCCTGTGTTACTGACTGTATCTGTACTGATGTTAATCCAGCTCCCTCACACTGTCACTCAGTAACCCCTCTCCCCCAGCACCCTGTGTTACTGACTGTATCTCTACTGATGTTAATCCAGCTCCCTGAGACTGTCACTCAGTAACCCCTCTCCCCCAGCATCCTGTGTTACTGACTGTATCTCTACTGATGTGAATCCAGCTCCCTCACACTGTCACTCAGTAACCCCTCTCCCCCAGCACCCTGTGTTACTGACTGTATCTGTACTGATGTTAATCCAGCTCCCTCACACTGTCACTCAGTACCCCATCTCCCCCAGCACCCTGTGTTACTGACTGTATCTGTACTGATGTTAATCCAGCTCCCTCACACTGTCACTCAGTAACCCCTCTCCCCCAGCACCCTGTGTTACTGACTGTATCTCTACTGATGTGAATCCAGCTCCCTCACACTGTCACTCAGTCACCCTTCTCCCCCAGCACCCTGTGTTACTGACTGTATCTGTACTGATGTTAATCCAGCTCCCTCACACTGTCACTCAGTAACCCCTCTCCCCCCAGCACCCTGTGTTCCTGACTGTTTCTGTACTGATGTTAATCCAGCTCCCTCACACTCTCATTCAGTAACCCCTCTCCCCCAGCACCCTGTGTTACTGACTGTGTCTGTACTGATGTTAATCCAGCTCCCTCACACTGTCACTCAGTAACACCTCTCCCCCAGCACCCTGTGTTACTGACTGTATCTGTACTGATGTTAATCCAGCTCCCTCACACTGTCACTCAGTAACCCCTCTCCCCCAGCACCCTGTGTTACTGACTGTATCTCCACAGTTGTTAATCCAGCTCCCTCACACTGTCACTCAGTAACCCCTCTCCCCCAGCACCCTGTGTTACTGACTGTATCTCTACTGATAATCCAGCTCCCTCACACTGTCACTCAGTAACACCTCTCCCCCAGCACCCTGTGTTACTGACTGTATCTCTACTGATAATCCAGCTCCCTCACACTGTCACTCAGTAACCCCTCTCCCCCAGCACCCTGTGTTACTGACTGTATCTCTACTGATGTTAATCCAGCTCCCTGAGACTGTCACTCAGTAACCCCTCTCCCCCAGCATCCTGTGTTACTGACTGTATCTCTTCTGATGTGAATCCAGCTCCCTCACACTGTCACTCAGTAACCCCTCTTCCCCCAGCACCCTGAGTTACTGACTGTATCTGTACTAATGTTAATCCAGCTCCCTCACACTGTCACTCAGTACCCCATCTCCCCCAGCACCCTGTGTTACTGACTGTATCTCTACTGATGTGAATCCAGCTCCCTCACACTGTCACTCAGTCACCCTTCTCCCCCAGCACCCTGTGTTCCTGACTGTTTCTGTACTGATGTTAATCCAGCTCCCTCACACTGTTACTCAGTAACCCCTCTCCCCCAGCATCCTGTGTTACTGACTGTATCTCTACTGATGTTAATCCAGCTCCCTCACACTGTCACTCAGTAACCCCTCTCCCCCAGCACCCTGTGTTACTGACTGTATCTCTACTGATGTGAATCCAGCTCCCTCACACTGTCACTCAGTAACCCCTCTCCCCCAGCACCCTGTGTTACTGACTGTATCTGTACTGATGTTAATCCAGCTCCCTCACACTGTTACTCAGTGACCCCTCTCCCCAGCATCCTGTGTTACTGACTGTATCTGTACTGATGTTAATCCAGCTACCTGAGACTGACACTCAGTAACCCCTGTCCCTCCAGCACCCTGTGTTACTGCCTGTATCTGTACAGATGTTAATCGAGCTCCCTCACACTGTCACTCAGGAAACCCTCTTCCCCAGCACCCTGTGTTACTGACTGTGTCTCTAATGATGTTGATCCAGCTCCCTCACACTGTCACTCAGTAACCCCTCTCCCCCAGCACCCTGTGTTACTGACTGTATCTGTACTGATGTTAATCCAGCTCCCTCACACTGTCACTCAGTAACCGCTCTCCCCCAGCACCCTGTTTTACTGACTGGATCTGTACAGGTGTTAATCCCGCTCCCTCACACTGTCACCAATGACCCCTCTCCCCCAGCCCCTGTGTTACTGACTGTATCTGTTCAGATGTTAATCCAGCTCCCTGAGACTGTCACTCAGTAACCCCTCTCCCCCAGCACCCTGTGTTACTGACTGTATCTCTACCGATGTTAATACTGCTCCCTCACACTGTCACTCAGTAACCCCTCTCCCCCAGCACCCTGTGTTACTGACTGTATCTGTTCAGATGTCAATCCAGCTCCCTGAGATTTTCACTCAGTAACCCCTCTCCCCCAGCACCCTGTGTTACTGACTGTATCTGTACTGATGTTCATCCAGCTCCCTCACACTGTCACTCAGTAACCCCTCTCCCCCAGCACCCTGTGTTACTGACTGTATCTGTACTGATGTTAATCCAGCTCCCTCACACTGTCACTCAGTAACCCCTCTCCTCCAGCAGCCTGTGTTACTGACTGTTTCTCTCCTAATGTTAATGCATTTCAGCAGTCACAGGCATTCAGCCTTGGATCTTCAGGTAAGCGTTCTCCAAGGCGGCCTTCACGACACACAACAGCGCAGAGTCGCTGAGCAGAAAACGATAGCCAAGTTCCGCACACATGAGGACGGCCTCCACCGGGATATTTGGTTCATGTCACACTATTTGTAACGCCCATAGCCTGCCTGGACCTGCAAATCTTCACTGGCTGTCTTGTCTGGAGACAATACACATCTTCTTAGCCTGTCTTAATGCTCTCTCCACTCCCGTTCGTTGTATCTTATAGACTTGATTAGCTGTAAGTATTCGCATTCCAACCATTATTCATGTAAATTGAGTCTGTGTCTTTGTAAGCTCTGTTTGTGAACAGAATTCCCACTCACCTGAAGAAGGGGTTTGAGCTCCGAAAGCTTGTGTGGCTTTTGCTACCAAATAAACCTGTTGGACTTTAACCTGGTGTTGTTAAACGTCTTACTGTGTATGGCTTTAGCCAGTGCATTATAACGGTTGGAATGTGAGCCTCTCCAGGTAAGCAAGTCTGAAAGGTACAGACAATGTGAGTGGAGAGAGGGTTAAGCACAGGTTAAAGAGATGTGTACTGTCTCCAGACAGGACAGTTAGTGAGATTCTGCAAGTCCAGGCAAGTCGTGGGGGTTACAGATAGAAACATAGAAACATAGAAAACTACAGCACAAAACAGGCCCTTCGGCCCCACAAGTTTTGCCGAACATATCCCTACCTTTTAGGCCTACCTATAACCCTCCATCCTATTAAGTCCCATGTACTCATCCAGGAGTCTCTTAAAAGACCCTATTGAGTTTGCCTCCATCACCACTGACGGCAGCCGATTCCATTCGCCCACCACTCTCTGTGAAAAACTTCCCCCTAACATTTCCCCAGTACCTAACCCCCCAGCAACTTAAACCTGTGTCCTCTCATAGCAGCCATTTCCACCCTGGGAAAAAGCCTCTGAGCCTCTCAACACCTTATATACCTTTATTAGGTCTCCTCTCATCCTACGTCTCTCCAAGGAGAAAAGACCGAGCTCCCTCAGCCTATCCTCATAAGGCATGCCACTCAATCCAGGCAACATCCTTGTAAATCTCCTCTGCACCCTTTCAATCTTTTCGACATCCTTCCTGTAATGAGGCAACCAGAACTGAGCACAGTACTCCAAGTGGGGTCTGACGAGGGTCTTATATAGCTGCATCATTATCCCCGGACTCCTGAACTCAATCCCTCGATTGATAAAGGCCAGCACACCATACGCCTACTTAACCACCTCCTCCACCTGCGGGGCCGATTTTAGAGTCCTATGGACCCGGACCCCAAGGTCCTTCTGACCCTCCTCAGTACTGGGAGTCTTTCCCTTTATATTGTACTCCTTCTTCCCATTCGACCTGCCAAAATGGACCAAGACGCATTTATCTGGGTTGAAGTCCATCTGCCACTTGTGCGGGATAGCGATGGGTGATTTGATGTGCAGTCAGTCAGTGGAATGGCGGCTCGGGGGGAGCGATGGATCCGGCGGGTGGGCTGAGAGGATTCATAACCAGGTTTGTGTACAGCGGAAACTCAGAGAATGGAATCCCCGGTTCCCCGTTTGTACCCAGCGGGAGCCCAGTATTGTTCCCCGTTTCTGCCCCGAGTTCACAGCCGCCATGTTTACAGCGGGGCTGTGCCCCTGCGCCGCCGCCGTCTTTGTGAGGGGCAATGTGAGGAGAGCGCATGTGCAGTGCAATCTTTGTGAGGGGCAATGTGAGGAGAGCGACTGCCCAGTGCCATGTTTGTGAGGGGCAATGTGAGGAGAGCGCATGCCCAGTGCCATCTTGGTCTGGGTTTGACCAAAGGGCAGAGGTTAAAGGTGAGAGTGTTTCAGAGGGGATGTGGGGACAATGTTGAGGGGGGCTGAAGAAGGGGCTTGCAGCTCTGAAAGCTTGTGTGGCTTTTGCTACCAAAGAAACCTGTTGGACTGTAACCTGGTGTTGTTAAACTTCTTACTGTGTTTACCCCAGTCGAACGCCGGCATCTCCACATCATGACAGATTGTTGAGCAGACTGTGTTGCAAATCTGGAACTCGCTGCCTGAGTGGCTGCTGGAGGCAGGGACTCTCTGATTGAAGAAGCTTCTGGACAAACACATCAATACACAAGGTATCGTCGCTGATAGTCCAAGTACATTGATTAGACTCAATTGGTATTGAGGGGGCGAGTTGTGGGGGGACGTGGGACAAGGGGGAGGGGTTGAAGGGTGCGAGAGGTTGTGGGGAGGGGATGAGGGGTTGTGGGGGGGGGGCGTTTGAAGGGTGTGAGAGGTTGTGGGGAGGGGGTGAAGGGTTGCGGGGGGCAGGGGATGAGGGGTGGTGGGGGAAGGTAAGTTTGCTGATGACACAAAGGTTGGTGGATTTGTGGATAGCGATGAGGACCATCAGAGGATACAGCAGGATATCGATCAGTCCAACACTTGGGCAGAGAGGTGGCAGATGGAGTTTCGTCCGGACAAATGTGAAGTAAAGCATTTTGGAAGGTCTGACACAGATAGGGAACTTACAGTAAATGGCAGAAACCTTCAGAGTATTGATAGGCAGAGGGATCTGGGTGTACAGGTACACAGGTCACTGAAAGTGGCAATGCAGGTGGAGAAGGTAGTCAAGAAGGCATACGGCATGCTTGCCTTCATCGGCCGGGGCATTGAGTTTAAAAATTGGCAAGTCGTGTTGCAGCTTTATAGAACCTTACTTGGACCGCACTTGGAATATAGTGTTCAATTCTGGTCGCCACACCAGCACAAGGATGTGGAGGCTTTGGAGAGGGAATAGAAAAGATTTACCAGGATGTGGTCTGGTCTGGAAATCAGCCTCCCACCATTCATTTGTTTATTTCTATGATTCAGGAATCCCAGTGGGTTGTGGCTGAGGCTTTTTTCCAAAGAGTGGGAGCTGAGAACTGAGCTCACACTGGAGACTCTGTGTCTTTTTTCACTGCACCCCCCCCCCCCGCCCCCTCCGCCCTTGCTTTGCTTTGCTTTCTATCAATTTCTTGTGTTCCCTCGCACTCTTTCCTGTCCCCATCACTCTCTTCACTATCACTCCCTCGCACTCTCAATTTCTCTCTCCACACCTTCATCCTCCCCCTGCTTCACTAATGCCCTTCAGAGACGGAAATCTGCCGTCCTTACCTGGTCTGGTCTACGTGCCATTCCAGAGCCACAGCAACATGTCTGACTCTTAACTGTCCTCCCAAATTGCATAGCAAGCCATTTTGTTCAAGGGCACAGTGGGTTAACTCTGCTGCCTCACAGTGGCACGGTGACACAGTGGGTTAACACTGCTGCCTCACGGTGACACAGTGGGTTAACACTGCTGCCTCACGGTGACACAGTGGGTTAACACTGCTGCCTCACAGTGACACGGTGACACAGTGGTTAACACTGCTGCCTCACAGTGACACAGTGACACAGTGGGTTAACACTGCTGTCTCACAGTGACACGGTGACACAGTGGGTTAACACTGCTGTCTCACAGTGACACGGTGACACAGTGGGTTAACACTGCTGTCTCACAGTGACACGGTGACACAGTGGGTTAACACTGCTGCCTCACAGTGACACGGTGACACAGTGGGTTAACACTGCTGCCTCACAGTGACACGGTGACACAGTGGGTTAACACTGCTGCCTCACGGTGACACAGTGGGTTAACACTGCTGCCTCACAGTGACACGGTGACACAGTGGGTTAACACTGCTGCCTCACAGTGACACGGTGGCACAGTGGGTTAACACTGCTGCCTCACAGTGACACAGTGGGTTAACACTGCTGCCTCACGGTGACACAGTGTGTTAACACTGCTGCCTCACAGTGACACGGTGACACAGTGGTCAACACTGCTGCCTCACAGTGACACAGTGGTTAACACTGCTGCCTCACAGTGACACGGTGGCACAGTGGGTTAACACTGCTGCCTCACAGCGACACGGTGACACAGTGGGTTAACACTGCTGCCTCACAGTGACACGGTGGCACAGTGGTTAACACTGCTGCCTCACAGTGACACGGTGGCACAGTGGGTTAACACTGCTGCCTCACAGCGACACGGTGACACAGTGGGTTAACACTGCTGCCTCACGGTGACACAGTGGGTTAACACTGCTGCCTCACAGTGACACGGTGACACAGTGGTTAACACTGCTGCCTCACAGTGACACGGTGGCACAGTGGGTTAACACTGCTGCCTCACAGCGACACGGTGACACAGTGGGTTAACACTGCTGCCTCACAGTGACACGGTGACACAGTGGGTTAACACTGCTGCCTCACAGTGACACGGTGACACAGTGGGTTAACACTGCTCCCTCATCATGACATGGTGACACAGTGGGTTAACACTGCTGCCTCACAGTGACACGGTGACAGTGCGTTAACACTGCCGTCTGACAGCGACACGGTGACACAGTGGTTAACACTGCTGTCTCACAGTGACACGGTGACAGTGCGTTAACACTGCTGTCTGACAGCGACACAGTGACACAGTGGTTAACACTGCTGTCTCACAGTGACACGGTGACACAGTGGGTTAACACTGCTGCCTCACAGCGACACGGTAGCACAGTGGGTTAACACTGCTGTCTCACAGCGACACGGTGACACAGTGGGTTAACACTGCTGTCTCACAGCGACACGGTGACACAGTGGGTTAACACTGCTGCCTCACAGTGACACAGTGACACAGTGGGTTAACACTGCTGTCTCACAGTGACACGGTGACACAGTGGGTTAACACTGCTGCCTCACAGTGACACGGTGGCACAGTGGGTTAACACTGCTGTCTCACAGTGACACGGTGGCACAGTGGGTTAACACTGCTGTCTCACAGTGACACGGTGACACAGTGGGTTAACACTGCTGTCTCACAGCGACACGGTGACACAGTGGGTTAACACTGCTGCCTCACAGTGACACAGTGACACAGTGGGTTAACACTGCTGTCTCACAGTGACACGGTGACACAGTGGGTTAACACTGCTGCCTCACAGTGACACGGTGACACAGTGGGTTAACACTGCTGTCTCACAGTGACACGGTGACACAGTGGGTTAACACTGCTGCCTCACAGTGACACGGTGACACAGTGGGTTAACACTGCTGCCTCACAGTGACACGGTGACACAGTGGGTTAACACTGCTGCCTCACAGTGACACAGTGACACAGTGGGTTAACACTGCTGTCTCACAGTGACACGGTGACACAGTGGGTTAACACTGCTGTCTCACAGTGACACGGTGACACAGTGGGTTAACACTGCTGCCTCACAGTGACACGGTGACACAGTGGTTAACACTGCTGTCTCACAGTGACACGGTGACACAGTGGGTTAACACTGCTGTCTCACAGTGACACGATGACACAGTGGGTTAACACTGCTGCCTCACAGTGACACGGTGACACAGTGGGTTAACACTGCTGTCTCACAGTGACACGATGACACAGTGGGTTAACACTGCTGTCTCACAGTGACACGGTGACACAGTGGGTTAACACTGCTGTCTCACAGTGACACGGTGACACAGTGGTTAACACTGCTGCCTCACAGTGACACAGTGACACAGTGGGTTAACACTGCTGTCTCACAGTGACACGGTGACACAGTGGGTTAACACTGCTGCCTCACAGTGACACGGTGACACAGTGGGTTAACACTGCTGTCTCACAGTGACACGGTGACACAGTGGGTTAACACTGCTGTCTCACAGTGACACGATGACACAGTGGGTTAACACTGCTGCCTCACAGTGACACGGTGACACAGTGGGTTAACACTGCTGCCTCACAGTGACATGGTGACACAGTGGGTTAACACTGCTGCCTCACAGTGACACGGTGACACAGTGGGTTAGCACTGCTGTCTCACAGTGACACGGTGACACAGTGGGTTAACACTGCTGCCTCACAGTGACACGGTGACACAGTGGGTTAACACTGCTGTCTCACAGCGACACGGTGACACAGTGGGTTAACACTGCTGTCTCACAGTGACACGGTGACACAGTGGTTACCACTGCTGCCTCACAGCGACACGGTGACACAGTGGGTTAACACTGCTGCCTCACAGTGACACGGTGACACAGTGGGTTAACACTGCTGCCTCACAGTGACACGGTGACACAGTGGGTTAACTCTGCTGCCTCACAGTGACACGGTGGCACAGTGGGTTAACACTGCTGCCTCACAGTGACACAGTGGGTTAACACTGCTGCCTCACGGTGACACAGTGGGTTAACACTGCTGCCTCACAGTGACACGGTGACACAGTGGTTAACACTGCTGCCTCACAGTGACACGGTGGCACAGTGGGTTAACACTGCTGCATCACAGCGACACGGTGACACAGTGGGTGAACACTGCTCCCTCATCATGACACGGTGACACAGTGGGTTAACACTCCTGTCTCACAGTGACACGGTGACACAGTGGGTTAACACTGCTGCCTCACAGTGACACGGTGACACAGTGGTTAACACTGCTGCCTCACAGTGACACGGTGGCACAGTGGGTTAACACTGCTGCCTCACAGTGACACGGTGACACAGTGGGTTAACACTGCTGTCTCACAGTGACACGGTGACACAGTGGGTGAACACTGCTCCCTCATCATGACACGGTGACACAGTGGGTTAACACTCCTGTCTCACAGTAACACGGTGACACAGTGGGTTAACACTGCTGCCTCACAGTGACACGGTGACACAGTGGTTAACACTGCTGCCTCACAGTGACACGGTGGCACAGTGGGTTAACACTGCTGCCTCACAGTGACACGGTGACACAGTGGGTTAACACTGCTGTCTCACAGTGACACGGTGGCACAGTGGGTTAACACTGCTGTCTCACAGTGACACGGTGACACAGTGGGTTAACACTGCTGCCTCACAGTGACACGGTGGCACAGTGGTTCGCACTGCTGCCTCACAGCGACACAGTGACACAGTGGGTTAACACTGCTGTCTCACAGTGACACGGTGACACAGTGGGTTAACACTGCTGCCTCACAGTGACACGGTAGCACAGTGGGTTAACACTGCTCCCTCATCATGACATGGTGACACAGTGGGTTAACACTGCTGCCTCACAGTGACACGGTGACAGTGCGTTAACACTGCTGTCTGACAGCGACACGGTGACACAGTGGTTAACACTGCTGCCTCACAGTGACACGGTGACACAGTGGGTTAACACTGCTGCCTCACAGCGACACGGTGACACAGTGGGTTAACACTGCTGCCTCACAGTGACACGGTGACACAGTGGGTTAACACTGCTGCCTCACAGCGACACGGTGACACAGTGGTTAACACTGCTGCCTCACAGTGACACGGTAGCACAGTGGGTTAACACTGCTGTCTCACAGTGACACGGTGACACAGTGGGTTAACACTGCTGCCTCACAGTGACACGGTGACACAGTGGTTAACACTGCTGCCTCACAGTGACACGGTGACACAGTGGGTTAACACTGCTGCCTCACAGTGACACGGTGACACAGTGGGTTAACACTGCTGTCTCACAGTGACACGGTGACACAGTGGGTTAACACTGCTGCTTCACATCTCCAGGGTCCCGGGTTCGATTCCCGGCTCGGGTCACTGTCTGTGTGGAGTTTGCACATTCTCCTCGTGTCTGCGTGGGATTCCTCCGGGTGCTCCGGTTTCCTCCCACAGTCCAAAGATGTGCGGGTTAGGTTGATTGGCCAGGTTAATAATTGCCCCTTAGAGTCCTGAGATGCGTAGGTTTGCGGGTAAATATGTGGGGGTCGGGCCTGGGTGGGATTGTGGTCGGTGCAGACTCGATGGGCCGAATGGCCTCCTTCTGCACTGTCGGGTTTCTATGATTTTCATTCTATGATTTGCTGTCTCACAGTGACACGGTGGCACAGTAGGTTAACACTGCTGCCTCACAGTGACACGGTGACACAGTGGGTTAACACTGCTGCCTCACAGTGACACGGTGACACAGTGGGTTAACAGTGCTGCTCACAGTGACACGGTGACACAGTAGGTTAACACTGCTGCCTCACAGTGACACGGTGACACAGTAGGTTAACACTGCTGCCTCACAGTGACACGGTGACACAGTGGGTTAACTCTGCTGCCTCACAGTGACACGGTGGCACAGTAGGTTAACACTGCTGCCTCACAGTGACACGGTGACACAGTGGGTTAACTCTGCTGCCTCACAGTGACACGGTGACACAGTGGGTTAACACTGCTGCCTCACAGTGACACGGTGACACAGTGGGTTAACTCTGCTGCCTCACAGTGACACGGTGGCACAGTAGGTTAACACTGCTGCCTCACATCGCCAGTGTATTGCGTTCGATTCTCGGCTTTGGTCACTGTCTGTGTGGAGTTTTCACGTTCTCCCCGTGTCTGCAGGGGTTTCCTCCGGGTGCAGCGTATAATGTGACCTCAGTATTGTAATTTTGGAATTCTGCAATCACCCTGCGTACACAAAGATCACCAAAATAGTGGGATTTTTAAAATTCAGCTTTCTCACAGTGGATCTTTCTCTCTCTCAGTTTCTGCAGGATTGCTGTAATGTCGAAAATGACAGCAGGCATATAAATTGGAAATATTTTATTTTTGAGTAAATGCTAACAGACATCGACAGGCAGAGAGAATGAGGCAGAGAGAAAGAGAATGTGACAGACAGAGATAGAATCAGACTGAGAGAGAGATTGAGACTGACAGAGAATCAGACTGAGAGAGAGATTGAGACTGACAGAGAATCAGACTGAGAGAGAGATTGAGACTGACAGAGAATCAGACTGAAAGAGAGATTGAGACTGACAGAGAATCAGACTGAGAAAGAGATTCAGACTGACAGAGAATCAGACTGAGAGAGAGACTGAGACTGACAGAGAATCAGACTGAGAGAGAGACTGAGACTGACAGAGAATCAGACTGAGAGAGCGTGGGAAAAAGAGACTGAGACACGATCCCTAAACACGACCCTCAGAATTAAAATGGAGGGTGTGTCCCTCATTGAAGCCCCCTCCCACTGACAGCCTCAGTTTAACCCACCACATCCAGTTGTTTCCACATCCGCCTCGTTTCTCCTCTCTCTCTCTCTCTCTCCACCTGTTTCTGCTGCATTTGTTGTCATGTTGGAATCTGTGAAGAAACCACATTTCCACCACTGTTTTCACAATCTCTCTCTCTGTCACCTTTCCTTCATTTCCTTCAATCACAAAGTTACATAAAGGGACGCAGAGAGAGCGAGAGAGCAAGTAAAACCCTCAATAACATCCCAAAAGAAGAATTAAAGAGGCTGCTACAGTTTTTATTGAATCATTCATCCCATCCAATTTAGCACAGACACTGTTTGGGGATGAAGCAAATGGAGGAGGCTTCCTGAGGGCCCTGTGAGATTCGGGCTTGAATTGAGGCCTAGTCACAGAGGCTGCATTAAACCTTGGGGCAAAGAGCAGGAATCGTTCCACTCCAGTGAAACACAACAATCCTGAAAGCTGGAGTGACAGAGGCAGTGATATTAAACTCCTGTCCCGACCCCCTGCCCCTGGCAATTCTCCAATTCACACCACCCCATCTAAAAACACAATCCGGACACTGGAATTGGGAACAAGCCATTTCCAAGGCCGGGGAATTTTTATTTCATCCCTCCCTCCTCCTTCCCAAGTGTTTTACAGTCACTGAGCCAGTTCCATTTTAAATTTGCGTGTTTACAAGTTGGAGTTCAGGAAAGGCAGCTGGTTATTGATGCACAGCCAGATCCCATGAGCAATAATTTGACGATATCTGGATGGGACAAAGGGGAGAAATGTAATTCTCCCAGCTTCATGCCTGGTGTAATCCTCCCACCCAGACACTGAACGCCACGTATATTCCGAGTCTGAATAGACAACATCTCAGTCACAGAAAGAGATAAACTCCCCTCTTTAAACTGGGAACAAGCTGTGTCCATTCCTTGGAGACTTTTTAAAATCAGCCTCCCAACATTTATTTATTTGTTTATTTAGTTGTTTAATTCTGTAAATCAGGAATCCCAGAGGGCTGTGACTGAGACTGTTCTCCAGAGACAGGGAGCTGGGCACTGAGTCCATAACTCCACAGGTCCTTAAAGGTGGCAGCACAGGTGGAGAAGGTAGTGAATACGGCATATGGCATGCTTGCCTTTATTGGACGGAGCATAGGTTATAAAAGTTGGGGTCTGATGTTGCGGTTCTATAGAACGTTGGCTCGGCCACATTTGGAATACTGCGTCCAGTTCTGGTCGCCACACTACCAGAAGGACGTGGAGGCTTTGGACAGAGTACAGAGGAGGTTTACCAGGATGTTGCCTGGGATGGAGGGTATTAGCTATGAGGAGAGATTGAGTAAACTGGGGTTGTTCTCCCTGGAAAGACGGAGGTTGAGGGGCGACCTAATAGAAGTTTTCAAAATTATGAAGGGCATAGATAGGGTGAACAGGTGGAAACATTTTCCCAGGTCAGAAATGACAAACACAAGGGGTCACAAGTTCAGGTAAGGGGAGCAAGGTTCAAGACAGATATGCGGGGGATGTATTTTACACAGAGGGTGGTGGGGGCCTGGAATGTTCTGCCAAGCAAGGTGGTTGAGGCAGACACGCGAGGATCATTTAAGACTTATCTCGATAGCCACATGAACAGCACCACATGATTGCTACCTGTGCCACGTGCCAGTGAGGGTAAGAGTAGGATGCTCGGGCGGATGAACACGTGGTGTAGGGGGCAGGGTTTCAGATTACTAGGTCATTGGGACCTCTTCTGGGGCAGGTGGAACCTGTACAAGAGAGACGGATTACACCTGAACTACAAGGGGACCGAAATACTTGCAGGGTGGTTTGCCAGTGTTATTGGGGAGGGTTTAAGCTAGATTTGCAGGGGGATGGGAACCAGAGTGCCAGAGCAGATAGTGGAGCAGGGGTGAAAGTAAATGATGTTAATAGTTCATGAAATATCACAAATAGAAGGGTTGTGTGTGGTGGTAATAATCTTCTGAGGTGTGTCTATTTCAATGCCAGGAGTATTGTGGGGAAGGCAGATGAGCTGAAGGCGTGGAATGACACATGGAAATATGACATTATAGCCATTAGTGAAACTTGGCTGCAGGAGGGGCAGGACTGGCAGCTCAATGTTCCAGGGTTCCGATGTTTCAGACGTGATAGAGGCAGAGGGATGAAGGGTGGGGGGGGGGGGTGGTATTGCTAGTCAGGGAAAATGTTACAGCAGTGCTCAGGCAGGACAGATTAGAGGGTTTGTCGACCGAGGCCAGATGCGTGGTATGACCACATTAATGGGGGTGTATTATAGACCACCCAATAGTCAGCGAGAATTGGAGGAGCAAATCTGCAGAGAGATAGCAGACAACTGCAAGAAACATAAAGTTGTGATCGGAGGGGATTTTAATTTTCCACATATAGATTGGGACTCCCATACTGTTAAAGGTCTCGACGGGTTAGCGTTTGTAAAATGTGTTCAGGAAAATTTTCTAAATCAATATATAGAGGTATCAATCAGAGAGGATGTAAAATTAGATTTCCTGTGAGGAAACGAGTTAGGACAAGTGACGGAAGTGTGTGTAGGGGAACACTTTGGTTCCAGTGATCACAACGCCATTAGTTTCAACTTGAGATCCTAAATGAATACTTTGCGTCGGTATTCACAAAGGAGAGGGATGTGTTGACTGGGAGTGTCTCGGAGGGGAGTGTTGAACCGTTGGAGAGAATCTCCATTACAAGGGAGGAAGTGTTCCGTTTTTTTAAGGAATATAAAGACTGATGGAATCTATCCAAGGCTGCACAGGGAGATGAGTGATGAAATCGCTGGGCCTCTGATGCAAATCTTTGTCACGTCACTGGACACAGGTGAGGTCCCAGAGGATTGGAGGATAGCTAATGTGGTCCCATTATTTAAGAAGGGTAGGAAGGATAACCCGGGAAATTATAGGCAGGTGAGCTTGACGTCCGTGGTCGGGAAGTTGTTGGAGAGGATTCTTAGAGATAGAATGTATGCGCATTTAGAAAGGAATAAACTCATTAACGATAGTCAGCATGGTTTTGTGAGAGGGAGGTCATGCCTCACTAACCTGGTGGAGTTTTTTGAAGAAGTGACGAGAATGGTTGACGAGGGAAGGGCCGTGGATGTTGTCTATGTGGACTTTAGTAAAGCGTTTGACAAAGTCCCTCATGGCAGGTTGGTGCAAAAGCTTGGATCTCATGGGATAAAGGGGGAGGTGGCTAGATGGGTGGAGAACTGGCTTGGTCACAGAAGACAGAGGGTGGTAGTGGAAGGGTCTTTTTCCGGCTGATGGCCTGTGACTAGTGGTGTTCTGCAGGGGTCTGTATTGGGACCTCTGCTGTTTGTGATTTATATGAACGATCTGGAAGAAGGTGTAACTGGGGTGATCAGTAAGTTTGCGGGCGACACGAAATTGGCAGGACTTGCAGATAGTGAGGAACATTGTCAGAGGCTACAGAAGGATATAGATAGGCTGGAAATTTCTGCAAAGAAATGGCAGATAGAGTTCAATCCCGATAAATGTGAAGTGATGCATTTTGATAGAACTAATGTAGGGAGGAGCTACACGATAAATGGCAGAACCATAAAGGGTGTAGATACGCAGAGGGACCTGGGTGTGCAAGTCCATAGATCCTTGAAGGTGATGTCACAGGTGGAGAAGGGAGTGAAGAAGGCATATGGCATGCTTGCCTTTATAGGACGGGGCATAGCGTATAAAAGTTGGGGTCTGATGTTGCGGTTCTATAGAACGTTGGTTCGGCCGCATTTGGAATACTGCGTCCAGTACCAGAAGGACATGGAGGCCTTGGAGAGAGTACAGAGGAGGTTTACCAGGATGTTGCCTGGTATGGAGGGGCTTAGTTATGAGGAGAGATTGGGTAAACTGGGGTTGTTCACCCTGGAAAGACGGAGGATGAGGGGAGAATTAATAGT